>NC_027751.1:16389149-16420836 GCF_000695525.1 Brassica oleracea var. oleracea | reverse complement strand
CTCGACAAAAGCTCGTATGGGTGAAGTCGAGGGCTTCTTGGACGTTATAGTGGCCACAAATCCGGAATGAGAGTCCATGTTGAGGAACATAAGACAACAACATCCATTCCAGGCGAGTAATCCAGCACACATAACGAGGCGGATGTTGCGAGGAGGAGTGAGGAATTCTACCAGGCGATGAACGACCCTTAGTTCTTTTTTTTCCGGTTGTTGTATTATAAATTCAAAACTTATTTATATATAAAATATTTTCGTATTGATTTTTATTTTAAATTTAAATTTTATTAATAAATTAAATAAGTTTAATTATTTTTTAATTATATTTTTAAATTCTGTAAAATAAAAAAACGAAGTAAATTCGTAGTTAAATTACGACTTATTTACGTGGAAAGTTTACGAGGAAATGACGAGGAAGGTTAAACGAGTATTTTACGAGGAAATACTTTCGAGATATTTACGTGTATTTTACGAGGAAATACTTTCGAGATATTTACATGTAATTTACGAGGAACACCTTTCGAGGTATTTACAAGGAAATATAGCGACCTCCTTACGTAGAATGTTTACGTGGTCTTTACGACGAAATGATGTACTTCGTCTTTACGAAGGACTCCTTCGAAGTCACTGGGGCTGCCTTATTCCGTTCAAAACTTTGTTCAACTGATTCATGCTTCACATGGGACAGTGATGATCCTTGACTTGGTACAGAATTTAGAGGCAACGATGAGCTGTTCTGATAAGATCATAACAAGAGTCATGACATCGTGTGTTCTCCACTTGTTTACCATGTTCCATATTTGTTTAGTTGGCAGTTATTTTCTTGACATCTTTTGTGTAGAGTGTTTTATTCAATGGGTTATGAAAAAAAAAATTGCAGTAAACTTGTGTTCTTGTTCTCTCAAGTCTTTGGGACCTAACATTTGGTCAAAATGTTAGGTCCCAAAGACTTAAGAGAACAAGAACACAAGTTTACTGCAATTTTCTTTTCATATCCCATTGAATAAAACACTCTTATCACTTAAATACATAAAAGATGTCAAGTAAATAACTGCCAACTAAACAAATATGGAACATGGTAAACAAGTGGAGAACACACGATGTCATGACTCTTGTTATGATCTTATCAGAACAGCTCATCGTTGCCTCTAAATTCTGTACCAAGTCAAGGATCATCACTGTCCCATGTGAAGCATGAATCAGTTGAACAAAGTTTTGAACGGAATAAGGCAGCCCCAGTGACTTCGAAGGAGTCCTCTAGAATGGTTTTATCCGCCCCTAGCAAATTTGACGCTAACACATCAGTGAGAGAACTTAATAACTTATTTTTATATATTAGATTTCTGATGATAAAAGTCTTTTTCAAATTCTCTCTTTTTGCCTCTTCTTTTTGAGCTTTTAGGGCAACCTTGGTTCTTTAAAAGACTTGCATATTTTCCTTGGTATTTTCAACAATCTTGGCATCTATCTTGAATTTTTTTTGTGTCCATCAAATGAATTCTCGTGGTTCGTTGGGTACGTCACTAGCAGGATTTAATGCTAGGATGCCACCCAAAAAGCCAACTGTTGGTCAGAAGAAACCACTGGAGACATTAGGTTCTTCACCGCCACCACCAAGGTAATTGAGCTGCTGCCTTGATCTTTCAGTAAGGTTTTGAAAGAGGGGTTATTTACAGCTTTTCCTAAATCACTCGTTTTCTTTAGCCATTTAAAATTATACAGTTAAGAGTTTTCTTTATGTGGATTTTACAGATTAAAGAACTTTTCTCTGTTTTTTTTTGGTTCCCAAATGTAAAATTATAACCATTGTTGTTTTGCATGGATCAACTTGCAGCAAGAAGAAAAAAGTGGTGCAGAATTCTATGGATCAAAGTATCCAACAGCTCAATGATGTCACTGCAGTCAGTGGTGTCAATCTCAGGGTGAGCTTTGTGTTTCCTGACAGCTTCAGTTTTCACTTTAAATCTGGTTGTGTAGTACTGAATTTTGCTGTCTGCATTGATTTTTTTTTTTTTTGAATGAATGTTAAATTTGTATTCATAAAAAAAACCTTGTTACATCAAAGTGTAAACCTTAGTAAAGAAAATTCTATCCCTTAACAACTTTACTTCTAAAAGGATCTCATAGTTATCACACTCTGGTACTAAAAAAATATTGAAGTGCATTCTCCATTCCCTTCCCTCCTTTTAATCTCATTAAGCTTAGCTTGTTTCTAACTCCTTTATCAATAAGTTTCTTCACCACTTCCATAGGTAAAGGCTCCCCATGTCTTATCTTGTTTCTTTCCCTCCATATCGTGTGTACAATGGCTTGGAAAGCATATCTTGTACAGAATGATATCTTCTTGTCACTATCAGACCTTGCTAGAATCACCACAACTTCCGACCAGTCCTTAGTATAAGCATCTCTCAGAATCCCCTTCATAAGATGTTCCCATAACTGAGAGGAGTAGGTACACTCAAAGAACAAATGATTACAAGATTCTCCAGCGTTCTTGCAGAGAACACATGTAACATCCACACCTTGACTCCATCTCGCAACTCTGTCCATTGTCGTTAGTCTATTCAGCATAGCTAACCAAGCCATGAAAGCAAACTTAGGAGTAGCCTGCGAAAACCATATATCTCTTGCCCAATTGTTTTGAGTATAATCTTCTCTTATTAACACCCAAGTCTCCTATATTGAGAATTTCTCTCTAAACCCCGACTTACACCTCCACAGACTCACATCTTCCAAGCTTTCACACATCTTCTCTTCAACTTTAGCAAGCTCTGTTTCTATGTCAGTTAACACCACATTACGATGCCTTCTTCTTCTTCTGACTTTAAAAACTGCTTCTTCGACTGTTGCTTCATTACCTATCCCCTTAACTATTGGACCTCTTTCTCCCAAAATCTCAAACAACACTCCTTTAGAAGACCAATTGTAATACCAAAAAGAAGTAGTTCGACCATTCCCTACCTCTTTCTTGTAGTACATCTTTGCAATGTCCCTTAGCTTCAATAATTTTTTCCACATCCAAGACCCAGACTGAGTACTTACTTTCACTTCCCAAAAACATTTTCTTCTTAGTAAGTTATTTTTTATCCATTTTCCCCATAAAGAATCACCAGATAACAACCTCCAGATTAGCTTCAAGCCATACACCTTATTCACTTCTTTTAATGCTCTGATCCCCAAACCACCTTCACTCTTAAGCTTACAAATTTCCTTCCACGCTACCTTTGCACCCGTGCTTTTCAGTTCCGGACCTGTCCAGAGAAACGAGGCACAAAGCTGTTCCACCTCTTTTATACAACCGCTCGGTAATCTGAAGACAGCTGCCCAAAAGTTCACTATGCTCATCAACACTGCCTTGATCAGTTGCAACCTACCAGCATAAGAGAGATATCTACAGGTCCAAGTATTTATCTTGCTTCTGATTATCTCTAGTAGTGGTAGGTAATCTTTCTTCCTCATAGCTTTTGTCAGGAGAGGCAGACCCAAATACCTAACTGGCAGAGCTCCTTCCGCAAACGGGAAATTCAGCAGTATTCTACTCTTCTCTACCTCTGAAACCCCCGCCATATATATAGTTGATTTCTCAATACTGCTGTTTAGACCTTAAAATTTAGCAAACTCATCAAATACTGATAAAGCCCCCTCAATAGATTTCTTGGACCATTCCACAAAAACCATTAAATTATCTGCGAAGCAGAGATGAGTCAATGAGATTGATTGACAGCGAGGATGGAAAGTAAATTTCTTCTCAGCAACTGCTCTATCAATCTTATGAGATAAGACATTCATGCACAACACAAAGAGATAAAGAGATAGAGAGCATCCCTGTCTCAAACCCCTTGCACTTTGAAAGTAACCTGCTAGCTCCCCATTCACTTGCACCGAGAACGAAGGCGTAGAAACGCAGAGACTGATCCAGTGAATAAAATTTCCAGGGCTTCCTAAAGCCGCCAAAATTCGTAACACAAAACACCACTGCACTGAATCAAATGCCTTGGATATGTCTATCTTCATCACACACATTGAATAGATAGCTTCCTTGTGATAATCCCTTACCAACTCTGACGCTAATAGCACATTCTCCATCAATAATCTGCCTTGAACAAATGCAGACTGATTTGCAGAAACAATCCGAGGTAGGATCACTTTGAGTCTATTTGCTAAAATCTTCGAAACTACCTTGTAGAGGACATTACAACAGGCTATGGGCCGATAGTCTCTCATCTCCATAGAATTATTCTTCTTTGGGACCAGAGCAAGGATTGTAGAGTTTATCCCCTTAGGAAGAAACCCATATCTGAAGACAAATTGAACTGCAACAGTGAAGTCATGTGCAAGAATAGACCAAACCATCTTGAAAAATTCGCAAGGGAAACGATCCGGTCCTGGAGATTTGTTTGATGGCATATCAAACAGAACTTTTCGAATTTCTTCCTCTGTAACCTCTTCCTCGAGCTTCCCACAATCCTCCATTGTACACCGAAATTCAAGTAAGTTTTGTAGTTCTTCTGTAGTAGTACCTTGAAAGCTGTCAGGATTCTGATTAAGGAACTCTGAAAAGAACCGCTCCGCCTCAACCTTTATCTCTGAATACTTTGTGACTATACTACCATCCTTAGTTCCCGAATTGTGTTTTGTGCCTTACGAGATCGAATGGCATTGTGGAATGTTTTATTATTTTGATCCCCCACATCCAACCAATATAGTTTCACTACAAGAAAACATATTTTTTACGAGGACAATATTCGAGGTTAATTCGTCGTAAACGGGGGGTTACGATGAATTAACCTCGAAAGACGTTTCGTTGTTAAACGGCCGTCGTAACGGAGGTTTCGTCGTAAAGGACTCGTTACGTTTACGACGAAATAAATTCCTCGTAAAGCGAAAGGAAAGGTTTCGTCGTAAAAGACACGTAACGCTTTGTGGTAAAGCCCACGTAATGCATTCGATGTAAAGCACACGTAAACGAATTCGTTGTAAAGCCCACGTAAACGTTTCGATGTAAAACCCTCGCAAAAGTTTTGATGTTAATCACTCGTAAACTTTCGATGTAAACTCCATGTAATGTTTACGAGGAGTTTACAACGATTCATATTATATTATATATAATAAATTTAAATTTATATTTAATATTCAAAATTTAGAATATTTTAAATTTTGAAACAAAATATGAAAATGAAAAACATATTTTTAAAAAGTATTTAAAAGTCATACAATAATATTTAAATTCATAATACAAACCGAAATATAAAAAAAAACTACATATTCTCGAAGTAGTCGGTGGGGTTGCTCGGCTGTTGATGGTTTGGATCTGACTCTTCGGGATCCCGTACTAGCAACCCAAGAGCGGCTCGTTTCTCACTCAACATTCTCTGTATAGTCGGGTTTCCCACCGCCATCATGTCTAGCAAATCCTCAAGAGAGTCTAAACGAATCTGCTGTCTATCCAATCGACCTTTCATCTGAGAATTCTCTTCATCCCGTCTCGAAGTGTATGAGGAAGTTGCCCTTGCAACTTCGTTAGCAGAGCCAATGCCGACTGTCCGTCCCTTCTTTTAGGAGCCACCTATAAAATGAAAACATATATTAATATAGTTAATTATGTTAAAAATAGTAAAATTAATGTTAACAAAAATTTTAAGTTGTACCTCTTCGAAGATTCTGTCGACCTCTTCAGTGGTCAATGTGACGGGTAATCCATTGGGAGACTGCTGGGTTAGTTGCGTCTCCCGTTCGTTAATCCGAGCATCCACTACACGGAAGAGTTTCTCAGATGCAGGATCCACAAAAACTTCGTCGGATGTGGCGTGAGTCATCTTGAATAGCTCAGACAGAGATGGTAAGACTCCCGTCTTCTCTAAAAAATTAAATTAAATATTATAAATTATATTAATTGAATATTTTAAAATATATATTTAAAACAAAACTTACATCTTCTAAACGGATTCCTACATGAGGTTTTTGTCCGGTTCTGTGAACCATGAGCAAATGACCATCTTTATCTTTCGTTCTTCGAGAAGCAGAGCACGAATTGACCTTTTCCATCAAAGAGGGTAGCTTCCAATAGGCGATGAGGCCATCCCACACATCCGTCGTGAGCTCAGTGGGCTTTCCCTCATACCTGTAGATCTTCCACTTGTCGTTCCAATCGGAGACAGTGTTGCAAAGGCGGGTCTTTGCCTTTGCAACGAATTTCCTCTTCACCCTATCAGTGATTCCCAAAGACCAATGCCACTTTTGCTGAAACACAAAAATTTTGAAAAAATTACAATTAATAATAAATATTTAAAAATAAAAAGTAATATTTAAAAGTGAAAATTTAATTAAATTTAAAAATCTTACCGCAAAACATTTAAACCACGTGGTCTTAACGTGATCTGGTGTCATGCTCCAGTTTGGATATGTCCCGTCGTAGTAACCGTTAATCGTCTCTGAAACGCTCCTGCTAACACGGTTGTTAGCCCCATACCTGAAACAAAAAAAAATTTAATTGCTAGAAAATAAAAATAATTTAAATTTTAATGTAATAAAAACTAATAACTCACCAAAAGGTTTCTCGCGGTCTATCGGGGTCTAGAACATCCAAACCCTCCCGTCTAGGCTGGCCAAGCAAATCTTCCACCATATATCTCGCGTATGGTGCATATGAAGGCACACGCAAATCTATATGAACTGCACCTGCTGGGGCAGGCTGAGGTGCAGCCGCTGGAGGAGGAGGTGGAGGCATCTGCGGTGGAGGAGGAGGACTCCATGAAACTCTCTGAGAAGTGTGAGAGTCTGGAACTGCATCGGAAGATGATGGACCGGAAGAAGATACTCCAGAACCATCGCCAAACAACTGAGAACAAGTAGGTGCTGCTGGTTTCCTCCTACGAACAATCTATAAAAAATAAAAAATTAATCAATTACGACATAATTAAAATATTATTCTGTCACCTAACTAATCACCTAAACTATTATTCCGTCACCTAACTAATCACCTAAACTATTATTCCGTCACCTAACTAATCACCTAAACTATTATTCCGTCACCTAACTAATCACCTAAACTATTATTCCGTCACCTAACTAATCACCTAAACTAATTACCTAACTAACCACCTAAACTAACTAACTAAAAAAAATAAAGGAAGAGAGAGAGGGGTACCTTAGAGGGAGAGAGCAAAGGAGTTTGGGAGGAATTAACGAGGCTGCCTCGTTCTGCGGCGTCTCAATATATAGAGAAAGACATTCGTCGTAAACTCCACGTAATGTTACGACGAAGTTACCAGACCAGTCTTTTTTCATTTACGACGAAGTTACTAGGCCCGTCTTTTTTCATTTAAGACAAAATGACGAGGAATCGATTTAACCATTTACGACGAAGTTACCAGGCCCGTCTTTTTTTCATTTACGACGAAATTACGAGGAATCGATTTAACCATTTACAACGAAGTTACCAGGCCCGTCTTTTTTCATTTACGACAAAGTTACCAGCCCCGTGTTATTTTTACAAGGACTTTACTACGCTTAACCCTAAACCCCGAGAATGAAATCCCTAAACCCCAAAGTCACATATCATCTAACATCATCTTCTTCTTCTTTACTTCTTCTTACTCTTTCTCCAACTTAAACCCTAAAACTCCAAATAAGTTTTTTAAATCTAAAGAAATACATATTATATAAAACAACATTAGTTACACATACATTAAGATGATATAAAAACAATATTTCCTTAAACAAACATTACAATAGAGAAATACAACATTTGTTACATATATTATATCACTCTAAATCGTTTTCGTTCTCATCAATATTACATCACTCTAAATCGTTTTCGTTCTCATCACTATCATTACAATCATCATCGTCGCTTCTCTCGAACTCGTCTTCACGTGCTTCATCTGTCGCATCTTCGGGAATATCTTCATATTGAAAGTTTTGCGGGTCGATCAAAAGGATTTCATCAGTTGGTTGTTCTGGTACCTCAACTTCATTGATAGCGTCTTCTTCTTGCAAGGGCGGTTCTTCTCCAGCGATAATGCGTCCACGAGGTGTAATTTTGATAGCAGCTAACCAGTTTATCCCGGAAGTTCGAAGCCGAGGATAAGGAAAGAAACTAACTTGGTATGCTTGTGAAGCTAAAATGAAAGGCTCAAATTTGTTGTATCTTCTCCCAAAATTGACATCCACATCAGTGACAATGCGTTCACGAGGTGTAATTTTGATAGCAGCTAACCAGTTTATCCCGGAAGTTCGAAGGCGAGGATAAGGAAAGAAACTAACTTGGTATGCTTGTGAAGCTAAAATGAAAGGCTCAAATTTGTTGTATCTTCTCCCAAAATTGACATCCACAACACCAAATTTGTTATACCGAATCCTTCGGTTCACAACAGGTTCGAACCATTCACATTTGAAGAGGACGCATTTTAGCTTCAATAATCTCCTGCAAGATCACGTAAAAGTCTGTTTCACCTTTCACATATATTCCGTAGTTACTCGTTGCCCGATGTCTCCCATACTCGTATGTGTGAAAGGTAAATCCTCGTGTGAAATACATAGGTGATGTGTTGACCTTTGCAACTGGACCTTGAACCAATTCGTAAAACCATACGGGATAATAAGGATCGTCATAATCAACCTGCAAAAAGCAGTTATTCTTAATTAATATTGAAGTATCAAAACACTTACTTAATTAATCAATGTATGAGATATATTACGTAACTGTGATTTTAACCACTTGACAAACTGCTTATCTTTACGTGTGTCCACATCAGTTGCAGATATTCCTGGTAATGCTTCTTCAACTTGAGGTACAAACATGCTGCAAATTAAACAAATAATCAAGTCATACATAATTAACTGCAATTCATATAATTAACATTCACAAAAATATTTACCTTTCAAAGTAACGGGTCACAGCATCCTCGCAGTTGAGCAGAATATAAGTGTGGGCACTATGTTTATCCTCTTCACATGACCACCATACTTCTTTCGTTTTACCACCAATGTGCTAAGATTTCTGAAGAATGCTCTGATGGCTTTATATTGCAAAAGTAATCAAATTAATAACATTTCATAACATATGTATATATATTAACGTTTTATAATTACCTACAAGTGCTTCATGGACATTTGCTGGAAGGAGCTCGGCAAAAGAAAATGGAAGTAGTCGTTGCATAAACACATGACAATCATGACTCTTCATTCCGGAGAACTTTTGACCTCGTTCAACACATCTTGACAGATTTGAAACATAACCATCAGGAAACTTAACTTCTGATGCAACTCAGTCAAACAAAGTTGTTATGGCTTCTGATGACAACCGGAAGATGGGAACATGAACGTTTCTCTTGCTCTTGATATGTAACTCATTTCTTCAGCAAATATCAGGTAAGTCCATCCTTGACTTTTTGTTATCTTTTGTCTTCCCAGGGACGTTCAGTATTGTATTCATGATGTTCTAAAAAAAGTTCTTCTCAATATGCATGACATCCAGATTGTGGCGTAAGAGAAGATCCTTCCAATAGGGTAGCTCCCAAAATATACTCTTCTTATGCCAATTGTGAGAGACACCATACCCATCAGGCATATTTCCAGGAACATGCCAGTTTCCTCCAACCATCAGGCATATAACAACGAATTTACAACGAATATACAACAACGAATTTACAACGAATTTAGGTAAGTTAAAGCACATTGAATACATGTTTTCACCTAAATATAACGGTAACATGTTTCGTTGTAATGTCGATGTAATGGATACGACGAATTTCTCTTTCCACGTACTTTCGTCGTAAACTTACATTGACTTTACGACGAAATTGTTTTCTCGTAAAGTTACATGGAGTTTACGACGAATTTTGGACTCGTCGTAATTTCGTTGTAAACACCATGTAAATTTACGAGGAAATATTTTCCTCGTAAATCTTCGTTGTTATAGAACCGTTTTCTTGTAGTGTTTAGCCCTCCGCTTAAGATGATCCTCTTATAGTACCGCAACGTGGAGCCATTTCTCAACGTTAAAGTCTCCCATAATCATCCAAGCCTTATTTCTGAACAGAGCAGAATTACGATGATGACAAATATCCTCCCACAACTCCATTCTGCCCCGTATTTAAGATTCTTCCAGCCTTACCTTCTTTAACTCTAGTCTCCAAAATGCAACCAAACTCCATGTTATTCCTTCGAACCCACTCTTTTACAACGGAATGTTTTAAATGTCCATTGAATCCGCGCACATTCCAGAAGAAACTCATCAATGATTAGTTTTTGCGGCGAGAAGACCTTGAGCTCTTTCCCGGATTAGAGTCATGAGCCTTAGTCTTCTGACCTCTCTTCCTCCCTTTTTGCATACCCAGCTTATTCCATTCCTTCACTCTTTGATCAATAATATTATCTTCAAGAAGATAACTCTCAAGTATCCCAGCTTCCTCGTTGTCCTCAATCATATCATCATCTGTGACTTTCTGATCCTCCACTAGAATTTCACCTTCCTCCTTCTCATCCATTAGTACCGAGAACTTAGAAACTGATATCTGAATATCCGGAGTGTTACTCTGAGAAGAACTTGTCTGCATTTTCCCTACTTTCATTGGAATAGACCAGATATTGTCCTTCACCTTGTCTTCCTCTTCTTTATTTTCTCTCTCACCCGTAGAATCTTCTTCCCTTCCATTTTGAACTACTCTCCACATTTTCCCTTATCTCTCCCCCTATCTCATCTTCCTGCCTTTGAACTGTACTCACCAAACCAGACTTTCTTACTCCAGGACTATCCTTATTCTTTTTTTCCCTCCCTTTATGTGCACAAACTGCTTCACCATGCCCCCATTTATCACACAATTTACATCGTGCAGGGAGCCAAGGGTAAAAGTACTTTACTGTAAATTGCTTGCCTTCTTTGGTGAAAGTGATCTCTTTTGGTAACACCTTCGACGTATCAACCTTGAGAAAAACTTTAGCTTCCTCCAAGTTAGTACACGCAATGGTTTTCGGATGAAGTTTAACCAGGAAACCAACTCTACTTGTGATGAAGCTAAATCCCTCCCATGAGTACATGTGTAAAGGTACTTCTCCAAATGAGCCCACATAGGAATCGCTTCATCTTCTTGCTTCCCTTCCTCCGTTGTTGGTGTCCATCTTGTTACAACCATTGGGACACCGGCAATGTTCCACATCCTCTACGAAGGATCTTCTCTCTTGCTTTCGGATTCGACACCTTGAATCGCATCGTAGTAGGATTGACATCATAGACATCTACCTTTGCAAAAGAGTCTCCATAACACCATATCTTATTGAGAATCTTGTGAACCTTTGCGATATGAGGCGCTAGATCCAAAAACTTCCCAACGACAAAATCTTCCCACAACAGAGTTGAATTCGCGATGATCTCATCAATGATCTCCACCGTATTCATACCGTCCTTCTTCAAAATCTCAACCTCATGTTTCTTCAATGATTTCTTATCTTGAGCAACAGACACCCAACTTTCCGATTTCGTCAAATCCTCGACCCGATCTGAAACCCTACAAACCTCATCACCCTCCAGAGACTTAGTAATCACCTTATCTCCCTCCGGTGAACCCGACAAATCCGGCGGAATAGCCAGATCCATCGATCGAAACCCAATCGCACTTCGCCTTCAAAATCGCCAAGAAATCGCCCTCTCCTAAAACGCTGCATTTTTTATTCAAAAAATTTCTCCTAAATCGAATTGATTTTAGGAAGAGGAAGAACAATTATTTTCAGGGCCCAGGAGGATAGTTGTGTTTCTGAAGCATCTCGTAGAGTTGTGCACGAAGAGGAAGAAAGATTTATTTTGCAGAAAAGTCCACTGCATAAAATGCTGGCAGAAATAAGTTGGGATACTTCTTTTTTCTTATCTCTTACATTCTAAGTTGATGAATCACTTGGCTAAGAAACTTATATATGTTCTTTCATATCTGGCAGTGGCGAAAGTTGGGCTAAAGCAAATAAGCAATGATGTTGAACGGTGCTTGTCTTTGCTACAACTTCGTGTGTATATTGTTTGCATACAGTACTTGCGTGTTTTTTTTGTACCCTTTTCTGATGCATTTGCGCTCTCAGTGTGTGGAGGAGAGGATGCGAGGACTATTAACTCATATCATTCGGTTGTCAAAGCAGGTCAGTCTTACTTCCTTCTACTACCTGCTTGGAACTAATCTTTTCTGAAGCTAACAGTGTTTCTGCAGCGGGTTGATACTGAGAAATCTAGACACCGGACCTTTATCACGTCTGATATTCGACTACAAATCAACTAAATGAACCAGAAAATGAAAGAGGAATGGGAAAAGAAGCAGGATGAAGCAGAAAAACTTAAGAAACCAAGCGAGGTATGTTCTGAGCTCATCATTATCTATGTTCTTGGCTTTACTATATTGCATACAGACATTGCAGAGTGTTTTTTTTTTTGTGGTCATTGATGCAGAGTGAAGAAGGTGATGGTGGAGTGGAGAAAGAAGTCAACTGTTCAAAGGGTTTGAAGGTATGGAGAAATTAATAAATTGCCACATTGTATTTTACCTTTTGCAATGGTCGTTGAAAAGTAGTTTTGATAGGTGAAAGGGAAATAAAGAGGACGACGACAAAATGAGAGCGACAGCAGCAAACGTTGCTGCTCGTGCTGCTGTAAGAGGAGATGACACGTTTTTGAAATGGCAATTAATGGCAGAAGCTCATCACAAGTCTGTATCTGAAACTGGAAAAGACGGGAATCAGAAAACTACTTCATCTCGAGGAAGAAACTCAAAGGAGAGACAAGATGGTGGACGTCAGTTTTCTGGACCTGGTGAGTCAATTCTATTTCACCGCTTTTAGCTAAAGAGCTTTTCTTTTCCAAAAACACATTACGCTTTCCCTCAGGTAAAAGCTTTAAGGTTTTGGTTTATACAATAAGCTATGGATTCATATTTCCAGGTGGTCGAAGATTAGGGAAGAACCAAGGTCCATCGCTTCAACCAGAAGTGGTGAGGACAATCTCGGTGAAGGATGTTGTTGCGGTCCTGGAAAGAGAGCCTCAGATGTCTAAATCCACTCTAATGTAGCGATTAATTCAATAGAAAAGCTTGACTGTCACATAATCAAATATTATTTGGTGATTACATTTATTTCGATTAGGCAGACATTTTACCTGATATCCGTTGTTGTACCATGATTTGACCCGAGATCACGTCAAGAGAGTTGGTAGGATCGACCAACTTCGTTGGTGTTAGGATCCACATCTGTAGGATCCATCTGAACCGGATGAAAACTCACAAATATCTGAATTTCTATGTTTTTATGTCTGAATAATTGAATTGGAATTGTACCAAGAAATAAATAGGCATTCAAATATTTAAATATAAAATAATTTTAACATATAAATATAATTTAATAATTTACTAAAAATTCAAAAGTGTTTAAAACAAATGAATTATCCGAAATTATCCGATATCTTGATATTATTATCTGAAATATTGTAGGTAATTCTTGCTTTATCCAAGAGTTTTATTCTCATAATAAATTATTGTAATACGAAACCAATGTAATTCTCATGTAACCTGTTAACATGCTAGATGAACATTTTGAATCATTATTATCAAATATAGTAGATTAATATCTTATGTTTCGAGAAATTTCGGCATTATAGAAAACAGTTTTGGATTTTGTTTGTCTTAACAAAACATATGTTAAAAATGTTGTTATTATAGACATATTTAGTGCGCTTTAGGCGCCACAACACTCCATACCATCACTATCCACAGCCTTAGACTGCCTATCATCGAAAAACTTGAAATTGGACCTCAAATATGCAGCTTGGAGATGGGAGTTGATGATGAACACAGTTTTGTGTAGATTGGTGGAACTAAGAATCAGTCTAGCATTATACCACGCGACGACCAGAAAGATAAATTCTTAAAACTGCGTTAAATTTATGATCTATTTAAAATTTTAGATTAAGTTGAATAACTAATTTTATAACATAGATATAGATACCAAAGTATTCTTTATGATTTATTCTTGGTTTGCTTTTGTTTCTAGGTTTATTTCACGAGACATATGGTAAGAAGATCTCAAGACTTCACAGCGCAAGAAATCATATCTTCTCGACTTATTAGTAGAGCAAAAAGACCACTGTTTATAGTAGGATTCCCTCATGTATTTGTTTGCTTTTTAAATAAATATATCATTATCTTTTGGTATCATGATGTTCCAATTTTTAATTTTTGTTTTATAGGTCACGTATGATTTAAAATCAAACTTGAAGCATGATGCTGATTTAGTGGCGACCCTTGCAACTTCAGCCAATCTTATGGTATCAAATATCCCATCGGAAGGATAAATGGAAATTTCATTATAAATCCAACCACAGAAGAGGTAATCTTCCAGCACATTTTCACTATTATCTTCACTCTTTCCTTGTATTTATTTCTCATTCTTCATGATTTCATATATCTGCAGCAATGCTTAAGTGATATCAATTTGTCATATGCTTGTACACGGGAAAAAACCGTCATGATCGATAGAAGTGCATGAAATCAAAAATAGTGATTTATCAAACGGTCTAAAGCTAGCTCATCAAGAGGTGACTTACAAAACTTCTAAGTAAATTTTTTGTGGAACTTAATCTTACTAAGCCATATATTTTTGGTTTATATAGGCTATCAAATGCATTGACAGTCAAGTTAACCTAAGCGAAAATTATGGGAAGAAAAAGAAATTTAAAAGGTTGATGGTGCTCTATAAGAATATCCAGGATCAAATATATTCTTCTACTTTTTCTGGTTTTAAATCCATTTTTACCCATCATAAAGGTTAAAAGGTGTGTAATGTGTTACCTAATTATTTTTTCTTGGGTTCCATCAAAATTTTCTTTTTGAGTAGGATCTCGATAAAAAAAAAACCTTCTAATTAGTTTCTTGTTCAGTATGAACTTGCAAGAGCTCAAAATCAGGTTATAAGAAATGCATGGAATGGAAAAATAGAAAATACAATGGCATATGCTGAATTCGATGCAGTGTGTACTCTAATTTAAAAAGGCTAGTTGAGGTTATTAGGACCGGTGTTCTTGTTAATATGTAGATTTACAATTTATTTGTTATCTCAGACATTTTGTGCAGTAATTATGTCAGAGGGATGCCGTTTCGACTGAACATGTCTTTACGAAGTAAGACCCATAAAATGTGAATCTGGTTATTTACAAGGGTTACATGGATCAACACTCATCTCACGTGGAGAGAGAGACACATGTAAATTTTATCTAAAACTTTTTTTGGATTTAATTAGTTTACTATTTTTTTACTCAATTCCTTTTTTTTCTTTTAAAAGGCGTTATGCACTATGAAAATTGATGCCCATAGATATGCAGAAAGCTCAGTGCTCTTTTGCTTCCAAAGAAACTATTAAGAGCTGATTATGACTTTTCGACCTTTTGTACAAATCTTGTCATCAGATATCCCCGGCCAGGAAGGCCTGAAATTGATCATGGTATGTTATTCACTTTCCCTTCATGTAACTTTATTTAGTCTCCTATGATTCGTAAAATCATCTGGTATACTTCACCTCACACATATAGTTGGCTTATATGTTGTAGGAATGCTTATTGAGAAAGCGTTGCTTTCTGTCTTTCAATCTGAAAAAGATTTCCCATATATTGTTCACCTTAATTCAAAGATAAAGTCCTCAGATGGCTATTCAACGATGATTAGTGTTTGTGGAGGTACTCATCAATATGAATGATATACTTGTGATACTTTTTCAATTATTTATTTTTCTCTTTAGTTGTCATCTATTTCAACAAAAAATATGTTTTGCTTCCCAAGAAGTATGGTTGTACATCTAATTGAGTTGCTGTTATGGACGTCGGAGTTCCTCTACAATGTCATAGAGGTATCTGTCAGCATAAGTTTATGAATCTATGACACATACCTCTATGCCACTACAAAAGGTATATTTTCAATCAACTGGTCTACAAATTTTTCTTGCTAATTTTTCTGACTTTCATGTCCTCAGATTAAGGATATTAGCTGTGATGCGGAAGTCGGTAAACTGTATGAATGCACAGTAAAATCAAGTTTGGAGGAAGGGTTGGTGATTGAGTACAATGGTGGTCGGCATGGCCTACTTCACATTTCTGAGCTGTCCACTGAAGAGGTATTTTGAAAGAAAAAGAATGTGTTTAGTAGCACTGAACTAACTGAATATGAGTTCGTTTTCATTTTGATGGGGTGTGTTTTAGTCCAGTTTTCTAAGGTTTCATATGTGCTATCTGTCGGCGAACATATCACATTGAAATGCATCAAAAAAAATTTCAGCAGCATCACTCAGTTCTCTCTAAAGGCAGTGGCATAGAGGTATGTGTCAGCATAACTTTAACTTATTCAAAATCCTAAACCTGTGTTCATCAACAAGGAGTGAATCACAGCCTTGATGTACAGTCTTAATGAGTCTGATCTTGTCAATTTTGGTTCACTCTCTGGTTTATGGACATGCAATTACCCATAATGTGAAAAATCTTCCTGAAGAGCGGATCTCACGATTATGAGGTTCATAAGCAGGCCGGTGGATTGAGAAGAAATGTCCATTTGAAGAGATTTTTGAATCCCCATCTTCATCTAAGGCTTTGGATGTGACAGTGAAGTTGATGTCGATACCCGCAAGAACCTTATGTAGTCTTTGGAAGGCTGCAAGAAGATGAGCAGATGTGAGGATTTTAATATGGATATGAAAAATATAAAATTTGCGTTTTTATCTATCTGCTAAGCAAATTAAAACATAAAAGTAAAGAAGAAAATAAAAGCATAAAAGAAATCAAAAAACAAATTAAACGTAGAATGTAAGTACGCAAAAAGATAGAAACTTTGAGAAGTTTGTTAACAATATGATGATGATATGGGAAGCAAATATTGTTTTGGTACGAAAGAGACTAACGGTTGCAACTATGTGATAATTTAGTTCAAGAAAGTATAATCCATTAGTTTAGAGATCTTAGGAGTAAGATAAGCCACTTTCATGGTCATATCTCATCTTTTAACCAACTCAAACATCTAGAGTTCTCACAGATAAAGGGGATCATTCTCTCACAAGGCATTAAAATCCATATAAAGATAGAAACTTTGAATGAAAACTCAAGAAAACTAAATTACTATTCTAAAGGTTCAACCTTTTCCAAACCTTACTCACACCCCACTTGAGACTCTACTCACTTATGGCCATGAAAGCGACCATATTGATGTAGAAATCAAGTGGAATGACTAAAAATGCAAAGAAAAAGAAGAAATCAAAAGAACAAAAGAAAGGAAGCTTGGATCTTTGTTCATTCGATGAGAAGATAGGCTTCTTACAGGAATGATCGATGACCTTCACTTTCTAAAGTGAACTGCAAAATATAAAATGTATAACCTAACCATGCTTCATGTTGGAATCTGGTCAAAATTGGGGGATTCAATACTTGCAGCATAGTTTAGGAGCAAACCCAAGGGAGGCTTAGATATTTACTCTAAATGGATGGTTTTCATAAGTTATAGGATAATGGTAGACAATCATAAACATAAATAAGAGGCTAGCTAGATGCATTGGATTAACTTGCAGCTACCTAACCTAAGAGGAAAATATTTAAATATAAGATTGCATTAAGGAAAATAAATGAATAGAAGTTAAGATCAAGTTGCTAAGTTAACACTTATCGAATAATTATTGTCACTAGAATTTTATAGCTTTAAAGCTTCGTTCGAAGTTCTTAACAATTTATTCTGTAAATTTCGTTTGCCAAGATAAATATTAGTATTGCAGAGTCTGAACTTTGGCTCTAGACAGTCTTGAGTTGTAGCCCAAGGCACCTTACTTGAATATATCGACTTTTATGACTTGTCATCAAAATATTGCGTTTGCTAATAAAACTTAATTATCTCCTTGTAGAATAGAAGCTTAGCAGTTTGATAAATCGCGACAAGACCGTGACGGCGCAAAAGGAGTAATCAAACACGGCTTATTTCCTTTTGAATCAAGCTCTCTAAATAGCTCTATCTGTTGTTAGTTATCCGTTACGGTATCACTTTAATCACACCAACAAATGGTCACATCATCATGCCGACATTGTCAGCACGTTCTTCTCATCAACAGGACGATCGCATCACCACAACGATCACGAGAACATGCCGATCAACAAAACATCTCAACGCGTCGATTTCATCAATGTCCACTCATGATGGTTTGATTATGATAGTTCTCTTTATGATGATGTCTACGATACTTGTCCTTGGCAGTTAGTCAATTGACGCTTCATCCATGGCGGTTCATTTGGACGGTCAGTACCACATGCAAACTTGTCATACATGTCCACTCATGATGGTTTGATTATGATAGTTTATGATGATGTCTACGACCACTTGTCCTTGGCAGTTAGTCAATTGACGCTTCATCCATGGCGGCTCATTTGGACGGTCATAACGCTGTCCACACAGTCCGTTCACGAAACCTTCCAAAGTAAGAAGTGTGATTAGAATAAGAAGCATGTCCACGACAGCTTGGCCGCGATAGTCAATTTACGACACTTAGTTTTGGACGGCTTAACTATGACAGCCCGTTCATGACGACATGTCTATGACATGAGTATGGTAGAGTACCTCGCTTCGAGAGACGTTTCGCTGAGCTGTTTATTCTTAGAACCCTTTATAATAAATTCATTAAGATTGGTTTAGCCTCTCACAAATGAACTGGGAGACTTATTGTTAGAAATGTATTACATCCCTCGACAGACCCATCAATAAACAGACCTCGGCTCAATATCTCGAATTCGGCTAGAGCTTTATGCCGACCTAGGAGCATAATCAGAAGATTTATTGAGTATATAAAGAGAGGCGGTTAGTTGAGGAAATTACAATCAGAAACACTTGAGGAACACATCATAGAAACTAGGGATTTCATTATTCTTATTGTTCTTGCTTGTGTCTTGCATTACACCGCAAAACTCACTCAATTCTTCTTGTACTCACATCGTGATCATTAATGAACACATTCCAGTCTAACGCATCTCAGAATTTGTGTATTGCACAGTTTTCTTAGATGGTAGAATTTGGTCCTAAGAACGCGCGAGTCATCAACCCAGTCGGGTACATGGTTTTGGTCTGGAGCCTCAGAGATATAATCAAAAACTTTAAATATGCATCATAGTCGCCATGACTTCATTATTCTTATTTATACTTCCGGTAAGAAATTATAAACATATATGTTAGTGCAAAGATGACACCACAATAAGATAATGCAGAAGATAAATCAAAAGACAAAATATATACAAGTAACCAACTATTGTTTTATTAGAAAGCACCTAAACAATCTATTACAAGACTTGCTTATCAGCTTTACGCAGTTTGTTAACACCCTAACAGCTATTACTGAAAGATTCGTAATCTACCCAAATTTGTCTCTCTGTCGTCAGTACTTCAGCAATTGGTTCATCACGACCCAAGAACACCCCTATGGGATTTTCACCATTCTTCTATAATAATAGCCAGTGTCTTATGAAATACACACGACTCCATAGCTATTTTATAGTGATCTCTACATTCTTGAAACCCTAGACTCCAAGGAACATGGATATGGACAACTTCCATATAATAAGTACACTTTCCTTTTTTTGAAATGTACTTATTCTCAAGGCATAAACTTGCTTCCCAAGTTTATCTCTTGTCTTTTCTCCACGGTATAAACTTGCTCCTCAAGTTTATCCCACGCCAGCTCAACATCTTGCGTCCACATGGTCTCTACCACTCCGCATGCCTTCTGGTTCACTCTCTGACACACACTGCCTCAACAACTACTTCAACGACTACGTCAAGACATAAACCCTCAGTTTATCCTTCTGCATCTCAGCATATCTTGCATCCACATGGTAACCCACCACTCTCCATGCCTTATGTAGTAACGACTAATGCATCCAGTATCAGTGACTTCGTCGCGTAGTTAATCAAGGAAGACTATTGACATCTACAGCTCCACTTGCATCTTCAATATGGAATTTAGTCCAAATAATATACGAAAACTCGTGAAATTGTCTACACTAAACCATGCATACAAGTAATAGAATGATCACGCGGACCTCAATGTGGTTTTGTGGTCCTCCCCACCATCTGCGGTTTACACCTTTCCCATTTAACTTCTTCACATAAATAAATACTCATTTCCACTTAATCCAATGGCAGCAAACACAACGTAGTATTTTAACCCATAAAAGAAAACAATGTTGTACTTATACGAACCATAAATATATTAAAAATACGAATTCAAATATAGTTTTATAGGATTTCACAGTAAATTTCGAGAACAATGAAGGCGTGATCTTATTATATATATTACGAAAAGATCTTTTCATACTATAATAATATACTAGAAGAAAACTCACTTTGAAAAACTTTTCACACTAATATTAGTGGGAAAGAATAATCAAAACTTACACCAAAGACTGCTGATAATACAAGAACATGTAATTTGACGATTGTGCTTGTGCCCTTGTTTTGTCACCATCCAGTTTAAACTCGCATAATTCATGTTGTTGAATAAAAAAAGAATACTACTCTGGTGATAAACTCTTAAACGTTCTGATAAATATCCATCACAAAACTACTAATCTTTCTAATTTGAAACCAAAAGGAAAAAAAATTAATTTGCTTATGAGATAAGGGTCACTAGATAGATTCATCAGTCCAAGGGATCAGGTTTCTTCATTTCCTTCGTCTTCCCGGGTTCTTCTGTTATCGTGGATAAGCCTAGAAAACAAATGAATTTAAGTCATCAAATTTTAATTTTTTTCTATGTAGGAAAGATCAGAATTTTTTTTTATTCCGATAAGCATAAGAAACTGAACATAAAATTCTTTAACCCATAATAAATTGAAAATACCATGATTTTTGTCCTTGACCATCATCTTTCGAAGCCTCGTTTCTCTAGCCTCTTCAAACAGCCACGTTGACTCTATCTGTTTGCTGATCATTTGAGCAGCATGGTAAGGGATTTTGCCACAAAAGGACCGGACATTAACGAACATAATACAGTCCATCAAGCTCTCTCTTGAAA
Source organism: Brassica oleracea var. oleracea (assembly GCF_000695525.1). Taxonomy (NCBI): domain Eukaryota; kingdom Viridiplantae; phylum Streptophyta; class Magnoliopsida; order Brassicales; family Brassicaceae; genus Brassica; species Brassica oleracea. The sequence continues at coordinate 16,399,788 of NC_027751.1, read as the reverse complement.
GCCCTTTGATGTCATAAGCTCTTGACCTTGTCCAGAGACTCTTACCATGCGAGTTCACAGGTTCAGACAAGCAAAGAGCTCTTGTGCAATCACTTATGGCCGCGTCTGCATCTCCAATAAGTAAGTAACACTCTCCTCTATCGCTATATAGACTCATTCTCTTTCTCCTAAGTTTCAAAGGGCATAAGCCTATTGCTTCGTTGTAGCATTTAATAGCTCCGTCTATGTCTCCTACACAAAGCAATTGATTTGCTTGCTGCTTAATCAAATTAACAACTACACTAGCCTCTGCCAACTTTTCTTGATTATCTCCCTCTATATACTTTCTCCTCTCTACTTTAATCCTCCATATTTCTTTCAAAGCCTTTTGGGCCTTGTATGTGTAAGCACAACCTTTCTTTTTATTGTTATCCATTAGAAGAACCCTAGTTATCCTATCACCTAGGTTTGTTCTATCATTAAGAGCTTTAAGCTCAACTAGGTCTACTAGATAAAGCAATGATGTCTCTAAGACTTTGTACCTTGTTTCTTGGTCTTTAAGTAGAAGCAATAGACAATCTATACCCATGTATTGCCAATCATCAGAAGACCGGGAGAGATTGCATAGGCTCAATATTATTTCTCTGGAATTTGAAACATGTCCTCGCCCTTGTTTGCTATAACAAAGAATCCGGATTAGCCCGATGCTCGCAGGAGAAGTGTGGTTAACCAATCCACCCCACATTTGGCTAAGCTCCTTGAGAAAGTTTTTGTTGCAAATAAGAGAAATAGACATTTTCTTGTAGGCAAAGCAACTGAGTAAATGAAGTGACCAACATTGGAGTTGGCTTGCCCATTCCTCAGCTTTTCTGTCTTCCATCTCTAACCCTCCAAGTCCTCTTGTAAGCAAGTCACAATGATATCTCACTCTTCCTTCTCTTTCTTGAACACTCACAAACTCTGCGTACACAACATGTACACATGTCGTTGCAATGTCCATGGCTAATCTCATCACTTCATCCTCGTAAGCAGCCACTGCCTCAAACGTCATCTCATAGCTAGCCAAGTGACCTAACGCCCTAACGACCACTCTTTGCTCGACCCAACTCATTTTCCCTCTCATAGCTCCACTAATGGAGCTATGACACCGGACTCCACAGCTTTCACAGCAAAGTCAGGCTTCTTCATGGTGTAGGATCCAATGATATGAGCTGCGTAGTATGGAACATACACATTTTGACCAGTCATTACCCATTCCGCATCCTCAAGACTTTTCTTCAACAACTTTGCCATGCACTCGAAGACCCCGAGAGACGGTAACTCGGGGTTCTCGGGGTCGGCCATGGCGAATCTCCAGATGAAACTGAGTGTAAGAGCGAGCTCTGTGTCGTCTCTGGTCATGTGCATATCACTAAGAGATAACTCTAACCATGCTTTTCTAACACAAGGGTCTTTTTCTTCCATGACACAAAAGAAACAACACGGTCTGAAGCCGACAACAGCGTGGGACCTCCTGGCCATCTTGTTTGTACCCTTGCAAGAGAAGTGGTCCATGATAGATCTGTGATTTTGTTGATGTTTTGGCTATTTTTTCTGATTAAAGAAGGTTTAATACAAAAAGGTAAAATAGGGTTTGTATGTGATCCAGGTGGATGCAGATCAAAGTGGGAGTTTTTTGTTTATTTGAAAAGTGAAACTAAAGTGGCCTAGTGATGTGATGACATCTAGCGGCCGCATGAGAAAGTGGAATGCAAAATTGTCCTTTCCGTTTAAACAATTCAAAAAGTTGACTAATAGTTTCATAGTACAGTCATTTTACTGGCACTCTTGCGAAAGATATCTAAACAGATGATACGGCATGCCTGGTGCATATACATAATTGATTGTAGAAATGTTAAAATTGTGACAATCCGTCCCGCGGACCCAGCCTACACGACACTGATTCTAACCTCTCACATGTGAGCCTTCACTGATTCTCCTATATAGGTTATTGATGCGATTGACGTTTCTCAAACCCAAAATCTCACTTTTTAACAACACTCCCACATGACGAGTTGTCACCAATTGATCTGCATGTCGATTGGTGACAACTCGTCCTGTGGAAGTGTAGTTAAAGGGTGAGGTCTTGGGTTCGAGGAACGCCAAGCACATCAATAACCTACATGAGGGAGACAGTAAAGGCTCACATGTGAGGGGTCAGAGTCGGTGCCCTACAGGACTGTGAGCCTTGATCTGTGGGACGGGTTATCACAAAAAAGTCGATTTTTATTGTAACAACATGTCCCGTGGACTCCACCCGTCCCGTGGACCCCAGGCTGGCCCTGCAGAGCATCGATCCCAACCTCTCACTTATGAGCCCTCACTGACTCCATAATTAGGTTGTTGGTACGATTGGCTTGCGTCCCTCAAACTAAAGACCTCACCCTTTAACAACCTTCCCACAGGAAAAGTTGTCACCAATTGACCTGCAGAATTGTAACATCCCGAGTTGTGATTATATAGGAAGGCTTAAGAGAATTGATTTGGCTACCTATGTCACCAAAGTTGATTTACATTTTCCGTCATACATCCGTTAAGAACTCTATAATTAAGCGTGCTTGAGCTGGAGTAGTGGAAGGGTGGGTTGACCTTTCGGGAAGTGATTCGCGATACCGTGTAAGTGAGGCCAAAGCACGGGGAAAGGTCGGATGGTGATTGCAGGGTCAGTAAACATGATTTCGAGCCTTTGGAAAATTAACGCACCAACCGTTGGAACGGGATGGGCCGACGGGCTGAGAGAGCGGGTGTAGGTGACCGATTAGCCGTGGGTGGTCGGGCATTATAAGTGGTATCAGAGCTGGTTAGTCATCTCGATTCTGACCTGAAATGCGTCTTGAGACCTGTCGTGGAGCGCAACGAGGACGTTGTGTTCTTTGAGAGGGGGTGAATTGTAACATCACGAGTTGTGATTATATAGAAGGGTTTAAGAAAATTGATTTGGCAACCTATGTCACCAAAGTTGACTTACCTTTTCCGTCACACATCCGTTTAGAACTCCAACGTTAAGCGTGCTTGAGCTGGAGTGGTGGAATGATGGGTGACCTATCGGAAAGTGATTCGCGATACCTTGTAAGTGAGGCCAAAGCACGGGAAAGGTCGGGTGGTGATTGCAAGATCAGTAAACATGATTTCGAGCCTTTGAAAATTTTACGCACCGACCATTAGAACGGAATGGAGCTCACGGGTCGAGAAAGCGGGTGTGGGTGGCTCATTAGCCGTGGGCGGTCCATAAGTTATAAAAATATTACGTGTACTTCAGTAATATTACACATACACATGTTGGAACTTAGAAGACACATAAGGTCTGAGAGACTAGGTTACACCATCCAACATACTAGATCTTATACTAGAAAGAAATTGTAAGTTGTAGGTGAGAATGCATTGAAAAGGTTAGCACACACCAACATCTCAGCTTAGAGTCTATTTCTTCTCTCGTGTGTTCATCCATTGAATTTCTCAATGACAATAGGTGCTAACATTTTTACCAACACTAACTATTTCTTCTAGTCAAATACCAAAGTTCCAGTAGTTGTATATTCTGAAGTTCTAATGTACCATCAAATATATCCAATACTCAGACTTGATCAAGTCTTCTTTGTTGCAGAGAATAATCAACTTAAGACGTTAAATTCTCATGCTTGTTTTTCTGCATCTGCACCATCCAATTATCGTGATCATAAAAGAGGACGAGGAATAAGATTACGTCTATATGGTGAAAGAACAATTAAAAAATTGAACTAAAATAAAAGTCGTCGGGATACTAAAAGCAAACTGAAATTTTGGTTATATATGTGGCATGAAAGAACATTGGGTACATATATTTCGTACAACGAAACAAATAACCGATTTGTATCGAGAATCATTAAAGGAAAAGGCAAAAGAAAAGAAGTGAAACACATGATTTTTAACGTTAAAACCCATAAACTAAGTTTGTTTCGGGTAAAAAAAATCTCAAATTAAATATTTACCGGGAAAAAACTCAAACTAACTTAATGTAATGAATTAAAACTCCTTTGTCTACAGTGTCTGTCAAAAAACTACTACGACCAGAAAATCTTTAGTTTGGGGTTTTTACACTAACTAAACATAGCTGATGAGTTTTACTATTCATAATCTAATAAATTCAAAACAAATCAAAAATATAATAAAATTATCTAAAAGTAACTTAATTTTTCAAAATTAGCATTTTAAGTTTTTTTATAAATATATGAGTCTGATTTTTTTAAAAATCAATATTAAATATGTATTAATTAATAATGTAAAGAACCAGAAAATATAATAAAAATAATCAAAAATAAATGATTAGAGCCAAAACAAACTTTAATCCCCCTTGAGAACTCAAGCGATTTTTACGGCGGCCTCTATTTGCTTAAGAGTGGTTCGCTTCACAAACTTCTTTCACCCCTAAAATAGAGGCCAACAGAAGATCAGCGTCGCATCACTACCAACGAATATCACCTATTCAGACTAAACTTTACTCTATTCACACTAAAATTATAATTGCGGGTTTTAACTCCCACATATAATATAAATTTTTTAAATAAATCTATCTCATCGATTTGTATAATTTATTTAAAGTGCTAGTTTTGAAAATGTTAGTTACTTATTTTTTGGATAAGTAGTTTATCTCTAGTGCCGGTAAAAAGAACCACTACTACTGGTAAGTCTTTAGATATTTTTATTATATTTTTTGATTTTTTACTTTTTCAGTTTATACATATATATGTTTATTTCAAAACAAATCAAACTCATCTATTTGCATAATTTTTTTAAATGCTGATTTTGAAGATTTTAAGTTACTAATTTTAATGATATCATATTTTTATATGTTTATATTTTTACATTTTTTGGATTTTTTTGGATTTTTAGATCTTTAATAGTAAAATCCGTCAACTATGTTTAGTTAATATAAAAACCCTCAAACTAAAGATTAAGCGGTAGTATAGGTAATTTTTACCGGCACTGTAAACAAGCGGTTTAATTCATTAAATAAAGCTAGTTTAGAGATATTTCCATTAAATACTTAGTTTGAGGGTTTTTATCTGAAACAAACTTAGTTGATGGGATTTAACGTTAAAAAACATGAAACAAACTTCACCTCTAATGAACTCAGACCATTTTTTCATGGCTTGAATGATGATAATCATCTTGATGTTTTAAATTTTGTTGGTTGATCTAGAGAATATAAATGAATAATATTGATGTGGTATAATAGTTATCTTCCTCAAAAGATAAAACTTCATATTTTATAACATATATATATATATACCTTTTGTTGTGAAATAATATTGTGTTTAATGGTTACATTAATTAATATTTTGTGAATATTTTAAATTGGAAAGATATTAGCTTTTGAGATTGAAGATGAAGATATATGTTCGGCAAATAGTGTTTCATTGCACATGATTATTAAAGTAAAAACAATCTCTCATGTCTCAAAATAAAGATTATGATGGAAACGTAAGTACATATCCGGTGATTCAAAAGTTATTATGGATTTCCGAAGAGTCTGGTTTTCAATGCTAAGGAGAACCAAATTTGAATAAAATGATGCATTATATTCCTCTTGTGATGAATAAAAATGGCACTGAATACTTTTCATTATATCAAAGAGGAAATACATATTGGAAAAATTGAAAATATTAACCTCTAAATTATATTGAACAAAAATAAAAAATGAATGAGTTTTATGAAAGTACATCGTAATTCAATTATAATAAAATACAAGTGGCTACCTATCGAAAAATCAGATATATTTTCAATAGGGGAGTTTTCATGAAGTGCATGTCGACACGAAAAACTCATGAATATGCTATTTGCTAATTGAGAATAAACAAATATGTGGTGATATGTGTTGGCTAAGTCATCTACCGTTAAAAATAAATATCTAGAAACTAATTGTTAAAATTGTTTCAGAAGAGCCATATAATGAATTAATAAGCTATGCTACCATATAAGTTTGATATGTGAGTTCTACAAAAACAACATATATATGAAATTTTCAGATATTAGGAGATTAGAGAAGCAAAACACTCCTAAATAATGAGATTTCCAAGAAATATATTATTTCGGAAGAGTATATGATAGAAAGACATGTATAAAAAATGGTTTTTGCACTAGATAACAATAGGAAGAAGTATAATTAGGTAAATGAACATTGCACTGTTGATTTTCTATAATTCCAGTATTAACCCTATTCAAACTTGTAACTAGAGACGAACAATAGGCCTCACACAACTTCTTTAATTCTCTTTCATGCACGTTGGTGAATTAATGATTATATTTTTTGAAACAATAAGAAACATAATAGTCATTTGGCTGCAAAACCCCAAAAAGTTATCTAATCTCCAGATCTAAACTGTTATTTCCATTTTTAATCTCATTTTTTATTCCGACTGAAACAAGTTTTCTCTTCCATACCGATATGGATGATTTTGATTTGCATACTTTCCAGAAGATTTAGTAGGAGAATCCGAAATCTCAATTCTAGATCTGCGAATGAGGACGAGATACAGTATCTGCGAGAATCATCTTTCGGTAAGATTGTTCTTATTACCGAAAAACTCGTGTTTTCAGGTAGATTCGCAAGATTCTTACTATCTTGGTTTCTTTTCTTGCTTTAAACATAAAAAATATAGTTGTGGGGATCACCATCTCCGCCTTCACTCTCCCTTCCTTGAGAACGCGGTGGCGTGTGTACTCACGCTACTCAATCTCTGCTTGATGTGCATGTTTGGCTCCATCCGTTTATTGGAAAGATCATAAGAAAGAGGAAGAAGTGTGGAGAGAAAGTAGAAGAATCATCATTATTGATGTAAGAGAGGAAGAAAAATAAGGTCTCTTTTGAAATCATCAAAAGCTTTCAAAATCATTATCAATACATGGTTTATCCAGTATAATCATTATATAGAATTATCGAATCACATAACTATATCTGGTTACACCATAATTTATCCAGTTATATTCAATGTCTCGATTTTGTGCATTGGGTTCTAACATGCCTAGATGGTGAATTATTCTATATAATGCTAGCCATTAATCATGATTTATAGAATTATATTTTCAACGTTAATTCAATACTCATTCATCCATGTGTGTTAATCTAATACCCTACATAATTGTTCTTACACGACCGTGTGGTTCGTTTCAAATGGTTCTTTTGAAAAATCTAGTAATTTATAACTTTAGAGCTTGTATAGTCACTGTGGAAATAGGTTTGAACTAATGAGTACATTTCTAATAACAACCGGATAGAGGAATAGATACCTGGATATTCAACATATATATTTTGAATACTCCTAACTTCAAAATATACCACGTCACGCAAATAAGTATATAGATTTACATGATGAATAACCAGATTCTTTACCGTATTTCCAGTAATGTTAATCAATTTATACATAAAATTTACAACTATAAAATTCATGGCTATATTACTGTAAATTTCTCTGTATTACTTTTTATTTATCCGGATAAAGTATGACATCTTTTTTAAATATAATTTAGTCAATCATATAACCCGTTATTATTTAAAAACCGGATATAACATCAAATATTCGGCTAATACACATATTAGTGTATTAATATTCTTGGATCACCCTAAAAATCATTTAAAAGGAAAATAAACCAGAGCAATATTAGTTCTTAACCCAAGAGTTTTTCTGGCTTTTGTTTTCTAACATGGCAGTGATATTCAGAAGAAATGAGTTTAGGTACATCAATACTGTCACCATTGATGCTAAGGAGCTATCCCACAGATTTGAGATGACACAGTGTCGTTGTCGTTGCGGAAGTAACCAATGATATTTTGTTTATGTTGTGTGAACAGTTACCAACTAGAAGAAGCTTCTGAGACCACTATGATTTAATCAAGAGACTCTGAACCTATTATGGTGCACCCCCCAACCTACAATCACCGATGAACGCGAAAAACTGTTCCATCAAATTTTTTCTTTCTTTCATGGGGGTGTTTTATTGTTGTAACTGCTGCTTTTGTTTCAATTCTTAAAAACTAGTTTTTGTATTTTAATCTCTCCAAATACATCTAATAAAACATGCTTATATCCATATCCATGACTGTTTAATTTTGTGAAAACTGCTAATTAAACTTTGAATTAACATAATACAATATAAAAAGGGAAGTAGTAGCAAAAACTCATGGAAAGATCGTTGAAGCGTGTATAAAGCATGTCAACTATTAATTTTTTATTAATTGTTATTTTTGCCAAGAACATACCAACTGTCAGGACATATGTTTGCAAACTAATATTAACAACTGGGTTTTAATCTACCATCTAGCCATGTCAGTCAATACTGAGGGTATCATTGTCTTTTCACTCTCATATTCTACCCAAAATTGCAAATTCAGAAAATCATGCACGTTTCTGCAAATACCATCTTCATTTTGTATATTAACCTCATTGAGCCTATAAAAAAAGATAACAAATATATAAATGTTAATATACCTAAAGTTTATTAATGGATAAAATAATTTGTATTTTCTTTAATATGATTTCTTTAAAGCTGTCATAGTCTAATAATATCCATAATATTATTTGAAAAGTCAATTTTCTACGTGTCGCGTTCATGTTAATTCTTACAACGGCTTTTACAAAGATATCTTTAATGAATTAAAAATATTGAATTTTAATACTAATATTTTTTTTTTAGTTTCCTTTTTACTTTTTTCCAAATAACAAATATAATAAAAAAAATGAAACATATATTAAGTTTAAAGACGAATTTAAAACTAAAATATCTCTATATTATTATTTGAGAAGTCACTTTCCTATGTGGCGCGCTCACGTTAACTCTCACGGTAGTTTATTACACTGATACCCTTAATGAATTAAATTTATTAAATAATTACCATTATTAGTATTTTATTTTTATTATGTTTCTATTAATACATTCCTATTATAACCAAATTGTTATAAAAAAGGAATTTCATATAAAAGGCAATATCTATAAATATTTCTATTTTACTTTCATTTTTATTAATAAAAGCATATTATGGTGGTTTATTACTAATTGAGTTTATTATTATAACTTTCGTTCTTAATATTTTATTTTTATGTTCTTTTTATTAATACATTCCTTTTATAACTAAATTTTTATCAAAAAAGAATTTCATATAAAAGACAATATATAGAAATATTTTCGTTTTTATTTTAGTTTTTATTAATAAAACCATATTTTTATGGAAAATACAATATTTTTACTATTAACATGCATAATTATAATATATTTCAAATATATTCTTTCTTAATAAAAAGGAAAATATGTGATTATACCTATTTCTTTAAAAATATCCGCACAATTTTATGCAATTTTTTACATCATAAAGTCTTAATCCTAATACTATTTAAATGCTTCAAAAATCATAAATAAGAAACTGATTCTCATATATCTAAACTATTAAACTATCGACATCAATACAAAATATCAGTCAATTATTCATTCACATAAAATCTTTTTTATTCATAAAAAAATATCTTTTTCCTTGGTAGGAAAACAATTTCTATGACTTCCATCCGAAAATTTCGTTTTTCTTTAGATATATGCATCTAAAATCAAAATAAAACATTATGACATTTTTGGAAAAAATATCTTAAAGAAGCTGTTTCTATAAAGATGGTTTTGATTGATGATGAGATAATTTTTAAAACTCATATCTTTCAACTTTCACTAATCCTACAATTATAAAAGTCAAAATTGAAGAAGACCATAAAAACTAAAAGTAATGATTTGGTTAAAAAGTTCGAGAAAAATTTGCAAAAAGTTGAATCCAAAATAATTAACACAGTTAAGATCAATTTTTACACTAGATTTCTGAAATAAATATTATGGCCAAGTTGAATATATTGCACAAAAAATTATAACACGACAACTAAATAATTTATAAATACAACTTTAATTAAAATAACATGAAAATGCATAAACAAATACAACTAAAACTAAAAAAATTATCCAAAATTATAACATTTTGGTTCATTAAAAAAGTTTATATCCACACATAGGCGCTGGTGAGTCACCTAGTCTAAATTTTATAAATAAGAAGTTATTAACATACCGCATGTCTTAAACAAAACAAAAAAGAAGCCATCGTCGTATAATATAAGTACATCTATATATATATATATATATATATATATAAAGTTGGCTTTTTCCCTTCTTATGACATGTGGAAGGGGGGTTTGTTGACAAGTGTCCTAATGTTTTTTTTTTGTATTTAAATTCTTCTTCTTTTAAATTATTGCAATTTTCTCCATCAATTCCTAATTGTGTATTATTTAATCCTTCTCACACTTATTGGTCTCTAAAATTCAAGAAATAAATAAAATAATATAAATATATTTTAAATATTTAATTTATTCACACCTAAAAATAGCAAGACTTTTCATCATTTTATTATTTTTACTAATTTTTATTATTTTTATTTCATTTACAAATTATATTTATTTCACTATTAGTATCATAAGATAATCAAATTAAGAATAAGAAACTAGACAACCAACACATAAACTAAGAAAGGGGGCCAAAGGGAGAATAATAATCGAAAGGCCAAAGTCACCAAAAAGCAGGAAAATATATGCCTAAAACACCGGAATCACAACCAGTA
>NC_027751.1:16380509-16388942 GCF_000695525.1 Brassica oleracea var. oleracea | reverse complement strand
GGAAGACAACCACCAAAAAATCAGAGACTAAACTTGAGACCATAAATAACCTTCTAAGCCTACATAGCATACACGAACGAAAACATTATCCAAAACATGGTGAAAGGGAGAGCCACCAGAGATGCGATGAAAGCTGCAAAGAGATGCAAGAATAGAGAGGGAAAGGGAGACGGAGCGAAATCAGAAAACTGCTATATATGAAAGAGAGCATAGAAGTCAGAACACCAAAAACTAGATCTTGAAAACCAAAACGAGCAGAGACTATTGACGGTAAGCCAACGACGAGGAATACAAAATCAAAGACGAATAAACTCTGACCCAACCAAGGAGATGATGTTCCTAACATCAGCTGAAATCTAAGGAAGAAGAGGAGCACTCAATATTGACTGGAACAGCCTACAATGTTGTGGGAAGCAACCGAACAACTGAAAACTCATAAACCCGATCTGCAACAAATACCATATAATCTCATAGGTGAAGAAGGCAAGAAGAACAAGAGAAAAATGTGAGTCTTTTTCCGGTGATGGTGAGAAGCACCGCACACCAGAAATGTAACGAAATACATAGACGATGAGAGCTCAAGTTTAAAATATGGGGAGAGGGCAAAAAACATCTTAAAAATTATAATTTTCAAAAATATGAAAAAAATATAATACAATTTTGACGATGAAACCGTTAATCTTAGAATCAACAAATGCGTAGATGCAAAGTTATTGAAATTCAATATTAGTTTATGTTAGAGGCTCATTTGACTACTAACAAGTATTATACACACAACAACACATTATTCAAAAAAAAAAAAACGCAAAATATATTAACTTATCACCTACTACATAACAAACTAAAAACATCAAATAATGATCTTATCAAATAAAAACGATAACATAATTACATTATCCAAAAAAAAATCATGCTCTTATCAATAATAAAACAATATTCCGTGCGGACACCCCCTAGTGTATATATATACTTCACCTATATTACACAACACTTTTTCGTTTTATTTTTTTCTTTCCTTGCAACAAACGTAAAACGTTCGAATATAAGTAACTATGGTCATTCACATCAAAAAACCTTGTTAAGCGTGGTTCTTCTGTACGAATTTCTCTCTCCTTCTGCTATGTTCCCTCTCATCAATCATACACAATGGAAGCGTATAGAGAAATCTCAGGCCGGTGTTTTCCGGCGAAACTCTGCCCATGGTTGGGTCTCCTTTACGGTGAACGGCTGGCTTTGGCTCCGGTTTCTGGTGTTTTCTTCGATGAAGCTTCCGGCTCTTGGCTCCGGTTGTATCACCTTCTCTTCGGTGATAAACCGGCTCTTGGCTCTGGTGACGGTCGCTTTTATCCTTGAGACGTTGTTGGCTTACTACCGGTTATCTTTCGGTTCTGGTTTGATCTTCGCTTCCATGTTCTTCTTGCTTCCATTGAACCCGATCTCAACATGTTTCATTCAAGGTAAATCGATGTTCGTGGTCGTTGGTTGTTCGATTGAAGTTATTTGAAGTGAAGAAACTTTAGCTTCGGTTTTGGCTCGATTGGTGGCTCTGTTCAGAGTAGATTCTCCGTTAGGGTAGATTGACTCTCTGTTGATAGAGCTCAGGAGTTATAACCGAAGAAGTTGTAGGTATTGGCTCCTTCAATTCATGATGTCGTTGACGGCGAGGTTCTCTAATCGGATTCTGTTTCCGGTTGGTTTCAGCTGGGATTCCGATTAAATCTTCGTCGGAGACGTCCTTGTCGTTGGAGTGCGGTGTTAGTTCGCATGATGGACGTGTCCTTATCTCTCATAAAAGAAACGTGTGGTTTTGAGTCAATACCGACTTCCTTTGCTGACTCTTTTGTGTACTGGGCTCTTTTGGGCCTCCTCTTTGTTTGTTTATTTTGACTGGGATTTGAGCCTCCTCTTGTATATTTTCCTTTACGATGGGCTTCAAGCTTTTAATAATAATAGAGAGAGAAAACAAAAGAAGTAACTATGGTGGAAGCATTTGAAGTGTGACAGTGAGTTCCTTTATTTTATTGTACGTAAATTAATTTTGTCAACAAATGTGTGCCATTTTCTGTGCATCGAAATTGGTGATAAAGAACCTCAGCATAGACGAGAATAATAAGGGGGGGATGAATTAGGGACAATGATTCTTCGTTCTATTCCTTTTTTAACTGGTATCTTATCTCTTTTGTGACCGTGATGGTTTAGTACACTATAGTATCTTTGGTAGGGTATCAAAAATTGGCAATTTAAGAAAATGACTAGGATATTGATTTTCATGTAACTGTTATAAGACCAACGATCTTTTCCCATTAAACTTTTTCATGCAGTCCGTTTTATTGCATTCCAAAAAATATAAAAGTAGTCCATTTATTAAATAATAGTCTAGAGCTAATGATTTAAAATGTTTGATTTTTATTAATGACACATTCATAAAACGTAGTTATGCGAAAGGTAGAAATGGGATTAAAAATGTTTGTTTACACAGTTTCAGATAAGATGTTACATCATTGTCATGGACCTAAATTTTCTTTGGAGGAGGGGTTATTGGGCAAAGAATTCTAGAGGAATTATTAAATTTTGAGATTACTTTGTTATTGGTTTGTGAATTTTTAAAATCTAAATATAATTCATTGTTATTGGGGTGATGATTTTTAAATTCTACTCAAAATCATTTGTTATTGGAAAAGTTTAGTTTTCATTTATTTTAAGATTCTATTAAAATATGTTGTTATTGTGATGTAAATTTTCTTTGTTTTTACTCATAGTACTCAACTTTGAGAATATCATCTATACCCATAAGATTTTTGAAATCAATGTAATAAAATACACTCACATACAAAAACTCAAATTGAAGAATGGAATGATATACAAATCACAATTTTAACATAATACAATTCACAACTTAAAAAAAATAGAAAAAAATATTAAAAATTTAAAATAAAAATTTTAAAAATAGTTTTAAAAAGCACTTTCAAATTTTTTAAAAAAAACATTTCAAAATAATAATTCAGTTTTTTTTTTTACAAAAATTCAAATTTAAAACATATATTTCGAAATTATATAATTTTTTTTATTATTATTTATATATCTATAAAGTAAGAAGTAGAAATTAAATTTTTTGGTCATTTTATTTCTTGAAATCTTTTTTGTGACAAAAACTTTTTTAAAAGTTGTTTAAGAATTGTCTTAATTGAAATGATTTTCTTTCTTTTTTTTTCTACCACCATTAATTTCTTACTTTAAAAGTTAATAACAATCAATAGAATTTTTTACACAAGTAATGAAAATCTATGTAAAATATTTGATAAAATTTGTTAAATCTAGTTAACTTGTAAAATCCTCTCAAATATTTACAAAACTTGAAATAGTAGGTCAAGTTATAGATCAAGATGCTAGTTTTGTGATCTCGTAGTATTTATCCGTTTTTGTTACATACAACTTTTTATAAGTTTAGAAGTATGATGATAAGAGCTTATAGTTTGGCTTGGCTGTTAACAGATCTCGGAATGAAACGAGAAGAAGCCCAAGTCACTGAAGTAAATGTCGATTGCGTTTTATACATAACTGTCTTTTGCTGGTAAAGAACTTATGTGATAGAACGATCACAAAATATAAGAAGTTCAAATTTCTCCTTAATTTCTATTCTCAACTCTTCCTCCATCTCCCCTCTCCTTTTTGCCATAGAAACGATGAAGTCTCAACAGAGTTTATCATATGACTTTGAGCAGCCTTTGTCTCGCATAACGATCGCGTCCTAATCCTTGCAAATACCGAACACTTTCTCAATCACAGTAAGAAGATAAAGAAATCGAATCTCTTCTTTTTGTTTTTTTCTTTCTTTCATTGTACATAGAAAAATAAGGTAACTACAACAATTTACTTGAAATCAAGGTGAATTTAGATTTGATGAATCTTTGTTTCCTGAATCCTAGGGTTTAATTTTCTTTCTATAAATTCAAATAATATATATATATATATATATAGAGAGAGAGAGAGAGACTCTGTTGAGTGATGGGGAGGCTCAAGCATTAGGGGTGTGACTGGTAACCATCAAGGAACATTAGGAATGATTAGGAAAAAAATGAATAGGAATAAAATTTTGGGAACGGCGAGGAACAAGGGTTCCTTATCAAAATTAACAAGGAACAAAATTGCATTATAATTCTCTACAAAAAAGGGAATGAGAAGGAATGAAGAGGAAAAAATATTCCTCACGAATGGTAACATTTTTGAGGAATATTAAAGAATGCAGTGTTCCTCTTCGTTCCCTTGGTTACCATTCAAACCCTAGATGTTTCAGAGGACGAGAGAGGCTGGAGTTCTTGTTCTTTAACAGCAGCACTTACAGGCTCATAAGTTGCTTCTTCTTCTTGTCTCCTTCTCCACACCAACGCGAGTTTGACCATCACCGAAGTAACCAGTAACGAGATCATTACTCCCCCCACCACTCCAAGTAAATGCTTCTCCCACCAGCTCCTGCAACCACATCAGACCCGTAAATATATCAAATCTAGCAATGAATCTGCAACCATGTAAAGGAAACATACTGTTTCCGCTTCTGCTCAGCCTTCCATTCTAGCAATTTGTAGCTTCCAAATTGACCGGGTAGGCGCAATTTGTTTTCCCTCAAAAGCGACATTATGTTCTGCAATCACGTAAAACTCAAATATTTTCATGGGCTAATGAAAGATACCTAAACCAATAATGATCACAAGCCATCGTATTTGTAAGGAAAAGGACAAGTACCAGTGCTGTATTATTGGAAATGTACTCAGAAGATTGTGGGGGATAGATTCCCCATTTCAGGCGATACTCATTTCCTCTGGTCGTGATACTCAACAAGCGAACCTAGCAATAAGAAGAGCCATTGAAATGATTTCATCACAACAAAAGCACCTTTAGCATAATACATAACTAGTGGAGAGTGCATGCTTAAGCTTGCCTGTGAACTTTGAATCTCTAACTCATGGGCAATGAAATCTGCGATCTCTGAGAAGTTGGGCTTCATTGACGCATTATTTACACTAATTGACACTTCGAAGGTGATAACTCCAATCCGAAAAACACCTTCACATTCGTAAGAAATAGCCAAATAAAATCTCATGTAGTAACAACCATCTGATGAGAGGTCAACACCAAATTATAAAGGAGAAATAAAATCTCATGTAGCCAATGACAGTGCTAATCATGACATTGAATTATAACAAATGAGTTGCTGATTGTAAGAGTAATTTTACAACTCAAGAAATAAAGTTCTTCCCTTTTGAGTTTGAAATAATAAGACTAGTCAAAGGAACAAGAGAGCTGATAACAAGAGTAGTTTACGATAAATCCCTGAAAATCCAAACAAACTACCTGGAAGATCCACTGCAGGAGACTTGCTTGAAGCCGGGCCTGGGCTTGGAGAGATATTATTAGAACTTTTATTTTGGGTAACTGGTGAAGTAGGTGCAGGAGAATCTGGTGGTGACGCCAGCCTCCTCCATAGATCAGAACAGTTGGTTTTCAAAAACCCCAGCTTGTCATTTTCACGGTCATAAGTGACAAGCGTATTGCGAACAACAATTCCTGATAAAAAAAAAAAAAAAAATGCATAAACGTTCTACTCATCTCATGGAAGCAATAGAACAAAAAACAGAAACTGAAGTTGATTTGAAATCAAAGAGTGAAGAACAAATGATCTATCTCGAAACTAATCATACATGATACATGGTTTCATAGATAATGGGAAATGAATGCAAGATACGTAAAGTGAGACTGTATACACTACCTCCAAGGAGTGTTGTTGAGTCTCTATCAGGAAATATTCCAAGGCAGTAAGCGCCTCTAACTTTAGTGTGCTGTAAGAAAACACAAATGGAAACTGTTGTAATAGCTTTCTAAGACAGAAACTGTTAATGCTAGCTGAGATTATCAAACAAGTAGCTGAAAGAAAAAGATGAAGCCATTTTACTTTACCCTGAACAAGTAGTTCTCGGGAGAAAGGATCAGTTTCTGATGATTGCCAAACTCCATCGCAATCTCGGGGAAAAAATTGTGTATCTCAGCCACATCCCTGAGCCGGCATGAGATATTTTAGTAACCTTAGGCGTTAAATCAATTTGAAGTTGCGTAATATTTGAAGCTTTAAACAAACCTTCCAGCGCCAGAGAAACAAATATCATCATAGTTTGGGTCTGGACCATGAATCCGTTTGAGAGATGGGATTTCCTTAATGACCTGCAAATATATAGGGCCATCAACATTTATCTCCTACAGATTGTATTCTAAGCTTATAAAAAAAAGGTGCATTTATCTGCCAAACTATCTTACCGCGTCCTTTATGGCATTAAACGCTTCCTTGGGAAAATAAGCATACGTTGTTCCACTATCCAAGACGGTCCCATGCTTTCCGTTAAAGACCTTTGGGTTAAGCTTCAGAGACTTGCCAGCAACATGCATTTGTTTCAGGTCAATGTTGTAGTACGGACTGCAAACACCCGAAACTAGAGTGATGTGTGAGAAGCTCGAGGTCTACCCTAAAGTTACAGATACCAAATTTAAATGGAAGTTACCTGCGGAAAGGATCGGAACGGGCAAAGACCATTCCAGCAGGAGGAGGAGATATTTTACCAAGCACCATCGCACCACCACCAACTTCCATTCCACCATAACACAAGGAAAAAGAGTCCTCGATGACACCCTTGTCAACAAGCTGATCAACGATACTGAGCTTACCGCGACCCAAACCCATAATACCATCAGCACGTTGGCTGAAAAGGTCCCCTGTCTCAGCGTTCTCGCATCCAAAAACAGCGCGTTGCGGAGAAAGCTGGCTCTCGTTGCCGAAAGATATCAAATCCTCACTTAGAATCCCACTACTGGAACTCATCTCAGCGTAACGTCTTTCATAGATACAAAGTTTCCCATCATCATCACAATTACAATCAGGATTGCATTTGACAGCTTCGTAGGTGCTAGATAACTCAGGTTGGAACTTGGGATCCTGAAATAAAGAAGACAAAAACTCTAAAGATGTTACTTGGAGATGAAAAGAAAGATCAAAGATTGACCTGATGCTTCCCACAGTGTTTGCAGGTGGAGCAAGGAACGTAAGTGACGGTGCTTCCAGTATCTACAATCAAAGCGAACTCTTGTGGTGGTGTTCCTATCAATAACCGTGTCGTGTAGTAGCTGCATAAAAATAATCAGCCATCCAAACTTAATCCAAAGAAGATCAATGGATGAGAAATTATTCAAACCCGTTGGCGAGGAGGTCATCGTAGAGCTTCATGTGAGCGTTAGGGAGCTGCGACTGATGGAGACGACGGCGAAAATCCTCCACTCGCGGCGGAAGGGATGAGTAGCTAAGCGGGAAAATCATCCCTGATTCGGCTGCTAAATCGAGCTTATCCGGAATTTTATCAGCCGCGGTCAGATCCAAGAATATAGAGATGCTGAGGAGGAGGAGAGAAGCTCGATCCATGGATTTCTCTGATTGAAGAACGCCCGTGGAGGAGATAGGGGGAGTAAACTCCACCGTGACTCCCTCGTAGATCCTTCCTTGAGAAGAGAGAGAGAGAGAGAGAGAGAGAGAGAGAATGAAATGGTCACCGGTCACGGTGGTTTCATGATTTCAATTTTCAATAGTAAGTATTCTATTTATTTTTTATTGTTAGTGCTTCTAACGACGAATAATGCAATGTCACGTAGCAGATTAACAAGCTTGGTGAAGTCAACTAAGAGCAACATTATTGATTGTCCTCAGTTTTGAGTCCCTAGCTTATTTAAATAATTTTTAGTTGGTAAGAGACAAAGTTAAAGACGATCCCAAAAGAGTTGATTATTGGTAGGACTTTTAATAAGATACAAACAGACTCATGTGTTTCTTTATGAATTTAGTGGCATTTCCTAGCTGATACATTGCCTTTGGTTTCAATATATGACAAGAAATAACTAATAAAGAAAACTGTAAATTATAAAACGCATGAACAAATAAATATATATATCAAATCCCTTTATTATTATTTGAGGAGCATTAAAAATAAATAACCTTTAGTCCATGTGTTTATTACAAGTGTGTCATTTCTTACGTGGCAACTCCACAAGCTCCCTCACCTATTCTATTTAAAACCCTTTTGTTAACTAGAGTAATTACACAACATGTCATTGATCAAAACATTATAATTACCTTAGTTTTGTCTACATTTGTCACATATATACGTTGATACGTATTACATCAAACCTTATAATTTATTTCTTGCGTTAGTTACCTTAACCGAAGTTCTACGTATTACATCAAAGATTTTAAAATTATGTTAATTACCTTGACTGAAGTTTTTTCATTAATTTGTTTCAATACAAAAACATTACTGACATACGTAGTGGTCTAATTTTTTATTCAAAATGAATATAGATGCGAAAAAATTAATGTGCGATTATCAATCAAAGTTTGTTTTC
>NC_027751.1:16372145-16379452 GCF_000695525.1 Brassica oleracea var. oleracea | reverse complement strand
TTATATATGCGGTAAGGTCTGGTTTACATTGATGTGGGAAGGATGAGGTATAAAACCACACTTACTTTATAGCTGATATACACAGTTGTTGTGAGCAAGAAGTCCATCAAGAAAGATATATCACTTGTTTGGTTCTTGGCCAAAGATCCCATACAAGAGCTAAGAGCTTAAGTGTTCTGAACCTTCCTCTGCAACATCAGACTATATCAAGGTTAGATTACATCTGTTTCAGTGCGTGTAATATACGTCTCAGAAAGCACAACAATCCTCATTCTAATCACCGGAATGCTTAAAGAAATAACACACAACAAGAGCGAAGGAGACTTATTTCTAACAAGCATGGAAGTTATGATAAATTTAACACTTACAGAAGGTTCGAAATCAGGATTTGACATATTCACTGTGAGGTTTTTCATCAATAGCAGTACCTGTCACGCATACAGCGATTAGTCAAGGGTACTATATCAAGAACAATCAACTGGCAGCTACGTATATGCACCAGGAAACTTAAACAAGAAAATACTGAACCAAGGTTGTTTATTTGGCCAACATCTCCACAGAATCATGGTACCATAATACCAAGCAAACTTTGTTTATGAAACAAAATCTACAGAATGCAGCCTTTACTATTAGATTCAGCTATGTGACAGGCTTACTATAAAAATAAAAGTCGCCTAAATTATAGATGTATCACAGTCCCACACATAATATAACCTAAAGGCAAACAAGCATGTTGTAACTCACAGTTTCGGAATTTATAGGATCCATTTCCTTGAGCTTTTTCATGCGGCCTTTGGTGTCAGGATCGAAGACACTCCCGATGAAGTTATTAACTTCAGCAAAACAGGTAGATTATTCACCTTCGAATCGCGGAAAAAGCTGTGGATGAAACAACAAATCCTCTGGACTGCGATCAAAATCAATGAGAGGAAAACTGTCGAGAGAGAAGCGCCGTCGAGAGAGATGCAGCGTCGAGAGAGAACCGCCGTCGAGAGAGCCGCTCGAATCGTCACCGCTTGAATCGCCTTCGAGAGAGAACCAATTTGTTTTCGAAGTGAATCTCGGACACAACTCGTTTCTCTCCAACTAAAAAGCATCGCCCATTCGCAAACCTACACGTGGCTCGTAAGGACCACACCAAAAACTTCTTAATTAAGGGGCGTCCTTATTTTTATTGACTATTTTTTATTTAATTATGAGTGTTTAATTGCTAAAATATCCCCTAAGGACGCCAATAATCTTGCCCTAAGGCATCTCGTGTAGACACCGTTCGGGAATCTCAATAGCTCCGGCTGCACCGGAGGCGTCACCTCTGTCTTTTTCCCCTTCCTAGTTTTTCTTTGCTCTCGTCCTCTTCGTGTCCCATGGATCAAGATGTTTGCTGTTTTGTACTGTCGTGGTCACTCCGGAACTCGTTAACGATTCGGACTTCTTATGCAGGGGCGGTGAGACCTATGGCGATACGACCGAGGCGAGAGTCGGCGTTTTAGGGTTTCAGCTTTTCCAGATCTGGTTTTCCCCTTTGTAGTTCTCCGGCTAAAGCTGTTTTGATATTGGCGCGTGACAAGGTTAGACAACTCCTCCACATCAGATCTACCTGCTTCCGGCGGCGGTGAGACGATAGGAGGAAGAAGGCGACTTGCGGCGGCGTGAAAGGGATTCAGTCTTTGAGACTGACGCGTGGTTCTGATTTCATCGACGGATTTCATGTCTGGAAAGAGATTCTTGCCGGAGACCCGCGATGGAGGCGAGCTTCAGGATGATGAACAGCCTGTGCTTGGTTCAATCTTATCTAATCTCCACTCCTTGAAGCTGTGTTCTGGTTTCCTTGTTCGTTAGCTGATGTCAAAGCCCGTCTTTCATTCCGGACAGTCTCGTTCGGCTCTTGGCTTAAGGTCGGGATGGTGTGATTGTGGGGATGGACTTTGGTTGGTATGCGCCGTTAGGCGAGTTTCTGTTAGCCCACGAACGGAAAGTATACCTTATGGAGGCTAACAGATCAGAAGCAATTTTAAAACCAACTGAGGTTCATAACCCAACAGCCCAACACCTTCCTCGCGCTTCAAGGTAATAACGACTCGACCTTGCCTGTCATTACGGAACTGTTCCGTCTTTTGGCTTAGGAGCGGAGCTTTCAAACCGGCGGTGATAAATCATTTCAAGGAATGCACCGAAAGGTGAGGAGCATTGGATCCGGGCTCCATTCTTCATCTATATATAGAGTCCAATGCCACGATTAGATTTGGTCTTTGGATAGTGTTTGTCAGCTATGGGGCACAATGCTTTCGTCTCGTATGGTCCAATTAGTAGGTTTAAGAACCGACTTTTTTTTAGTAGTAGGAGAAGTTTGTGTTCATTGGGGTGAAATTACAACAAAGATTTGCATTTGGTAGTGTAGGGTCCAAGTAGTGATCCTAGATGATACTAAATCATTTGTTTGTAAGTGAGGTTAAAGCACTTGTGTGGTGTAAAATCTTATCCCTTCTTTGGTGAATATAAAGTTGATGTTGAGTTAAAAAAAAAAAAAAAAAAAGCTTGGTTAAGTCAACTACTTCTAAAGTCGCAACTCTTGGCTTTACATGATCGGCACTTTCTTGCAATTTGGATTGTATGGGACCAGCCGGTTCAACCAGTCAAGCTCTTTTATTCGGGTCCAGATTGAATTAGACCGTCAAAACCAATAAAAATCGATTTTTCGATTCATTTCAAATTTTTCTTTGTTCGGATTGGTTCTTATCAGAACTGAGTTTATCCGTATAGAGTTGTGGTTCGCTTTTGGATCGGTATGTTTTTTTTTGTGCACAATCGGTGGTATATCCTATCACGCGATTCAGTTTTTTGTTATTTTTACCTAAAACTCGTCGAATCTACCTAAAACTATACAAAGTAGATAAAAATAACTGAAATTTTAACATTTCTCAATTTAAAATTAAATTTACAGTTTCATACTACTTGAAAATATCACTTAAAAATAAGAGTTACAAAGAGAAATTTGTTACAGCTAAATAATAAATTAAAAATAGAATAAGCACATGAAATTATAGTTCTAGACATTTGTTTTTCACAACGGATTCAAGTTGGTTCTCGTCTGATCATAGTCTATTTGGATCGGTTCTTATCTTATTTGTATTTTCCGTAGAGGAGTTATGGACTTATATATGAACTCAAAACATTTGGATCGGTTTATGTTAGGGTTTTTTGTCGGTCCAAGTTCCAACTAATTCATATTGGGATAAAATGCCAATGCCAGACAAGAGGGTCAAGGTGTGGTCAAAATCATCTAATTGTTAACCACATGGGTGTAGTCGTGTGGCGCATGGCGATCTGAGGGGTTCGACACCAACTCAGGTTTACCCATCCATATGGCCATGAGACAGGGGTATCTTACCCCTTGTGAGCAACCGGATCTGGCTAGCGCCGGTGGTCAGGCCCAGGGGACTAGTCGGTTGGATCTCGGTCCGCCGGATATCCTCGAGTTATAAAAAAAAAAATCATCCAATTGTTCATATTACCATCGACCAGCTTAAGAAATTGCAATAAGAGGTTTGTTAGATTTGTTTTGGATACTTTACATAGTACAACAAAAAAATTGGAAATGATGCTCGATGTGGCAATGTCACATCTCTAGTCACATCGTCCTCAAGCAACCATGGCATCTCAAGTCTTACTCGTCCCCAAATAGTTGTGGCTAGATAGACAAAAACTATGTTTTGTTACCTCCAATAGCAGAAAAACACATAAGGTAAAACCTAAGTTACCAAAATTAACCTTCTCAAATTCTCAGTCCTCCGGTTTAAGTTCTTCTACCATCCATTTTGTTTGTCTTCTTACACGTTATAAAGTTTACTTGTGAATTGTTGGACATATACAGATAACAGATAAATGAAAAGTTTGGGGGTTTTCTCACAAGTCTCTCTATTAGTAAAATACTAGATAAGCTATATTTATAATTCCAAAATATGGAATCGAACTACTATCTAAATGAATCAACACATAAGCCCGAATCTGTACAAATCATTATCATATGGACAAGAAGCATAAAACAATAGAAATTTTAAGCCCGAATCTTTGTCCAAATCACATTACAAAAAACTTTGGGATTTGCAAAAATAGATTAATGACGAATCCTGATTCCAGCAACATTTGATTTAGCAAGAAAGTCTCAGAACATGACTGCCGTAGTCCAGGTGCCTAGCTTGAACACTAGGGTATTTGGTCACATGTCTAGTTCTCAGTTTCACCACTTTCCTTCCCAGCGAGTTCCTGAGCCTTGTTGCGTTCAGAAGCACTTCTTCAGTATCCATGTTCTTCACACACACCACCCTTTCATTTCTGTTCCCAACAAAATCCATTATATAGAATAGCTAATCCTCGAGAGTCATTATAGGCGTTCAAAGCTAAAGAGGTAAAAAGGATAAAAATCTTTCATATTGTATTCGCCTTTCAAATACGGATGCTGTCCTCGTGAAAGCACGGTAACCACTTCAAGCTGCGGATTTTTCTCTATGAGCGCGGGCAATTCTGATTCCATAAATGCTCTGCATAACAAAAATCCACCAAGTAAGTTAGCATCAGAATGATAAGAGGGGAACTGCTAACAAACTATAATAATGTCAATGTTCAAAAAAAAAAAAAAAACTATAATGTCCCTGATTCATATAAATAGTTGAGAATCTAAAGTCAATAGACAAAATGGATGAATATATAAAGTCAGAATTGGTACCTTATGGCTCTACTGCTACCTCCCCAATTACAGTAGCTCGCTACTAGTTTCTTGAGCTGCCATACTCCTCTAAGTGCCATCTGATATACCATGGATTTTACTTGTTTTAAGGCATGGTATATAGATGTTTTAGAAACTATCATATGTGTTTGTAGTATGTTTTAGAGTGTTTTCAGGTTCAGGTACGTTCTGGAAAACTTTGGTGATTATGGAGTTTTTTGAGGTGCAGAACTGCATAGATGCATCAGATGTTTAGCTATGTATGGAGACCTTCCCACGGTGAGATTGAGCCCATCTATTGAAACAAGATAGAGCTTTGAGTTAGCTTTCCAATTCCACCGGTTTGAGGTCAATCAATATCCTATAGCAGAAGTTATGCCTGTTTTACTGAAGAGTGGTACATCTGCCTCGCGAGGAAGCTGTCGAAGAGATGAAGGAATGTCGATCGACGGTTCACCCTTGGTGTCGATCGACGGTGATTCCAGAATGCGGGCCACATATATTTCAAGACCGACTTAAGCCCAGAAGCAACCACAAATTACCAGAATACCCATCGACGACCTAAAACCCTATTTATGTGTTTTCTAAACCATTGTTGACGGTTACGCTTTATTTTATTCATAGTTCTAGGTTAGGAGAGAAGAGGGGAAATTCTTCAGAGTCCTCTTGGAACTCCATTGGTTTTAGTTTTATAATTTATATCTATTCATCTATTCTTTATATGATATATGTGACAACTATCACGTATGAGTAGATCCACCTGCTAGGTTTAGGGATATTCTAGGGTTTCTTATGAACTTGTGAATTATAGAATTGCTAGGGTGATTTATTGTGTCATTCAAATTGTGTCCTTCACATGATTGTTCGTACTGCTTGCTTCTAGAGTAATTAACTAGAAGCCTGATCATAGGATAGTTAGGCACAAGCGAGATCATGGTCTGTTACCTGAATATAATTTTGCTGAGCTAGGTTGTTAGATTCACGTGAGAGCTGGTCTAGAAATCTAGTGAACATATCGATAATGCTTGTCTAAGGAAGTGTCGATCGACACCCAGACATTTGTATCAATCGATAACTAGTCAATAGTATCGATTGACATTCGATCCTTGTTCACATGCGAGAGCTGGAACATAGGACTTAGTCATCTGATTAGTAATTGCATGTGAGAGCTGGATTACTTGCTTATTGAAATCGAGTTTTAGGATTAACCTTAACATCTATAGATTGCGTTCTTATAACCTGAATGAAACCCTAAGTCTAGCAATCATCCTTCCATCAAACAACTCATCAATTAATCGAACAACTACATTGTTCACCCTGTTCTGTTATATTTACTGTTTTATATTATTTAACCTAGCATAGTCTGAAGCTAAAGTCTATTGTGTGAAATATCGAGTCTCTGTGGATACGAACCTCAAGTACTGCAGTGAACCTTTTATATGAAATAATACAAATCACTTATACGATAATTTGAGTGATAACACCATCTCTTCAAAAAAAAAAGAAACCTACGCTACAACTTGCAGCTGATGCATATAAACATTCAGATTGATCAATGGAAGATAATATCTTTGTTATATAGAAATTTTTTTTTCTCACAATCACCTTCTTTTCAAACTACTCGAAACGCAATTCTCTGGAATTTTTTTCCAGTAGCAAGAAAAAGACAAAGACTACTTCTATTATACCTAAAGCAATGATCTTTTTGTGTAATCTCCAGAGAAAGTAAATCAACACCACAGCCTAATTCAGGTTACTGATCCTTACTGGTCCATATTAGCAGCTGTTCATATCAACTAATATAAATGCTCGAATCCGACAGCCAATTTGACACAATAAAAGGTAGCCCGGAACCAATAACGGAGATGTAGGATCTCACATGGCATTTGGCAGCAACAAGAGGGAAAAAAAAGCACAACACAGTTAAAGAGAGATGGTGAGATTACCTAGTGGTGGTTTTTTTTTTTTGTGGCGAGAATAGAATGAGAGCCGAAAAAGAAATGTGTGAAGGCGTAGTTGTAGCGTAGGTTTCTTTTTTGAATGTTTATATGCATCAGCTGATCCAATTTGTCATCAATACCCCAACCACCGTGAACAACCAATTTGAAGCTCTTAATGCACCTAAAATCGATTTACATTCTCTCTTTCTCACTTGTTATGAACTAAAAACAACATCTCTTTCACTTTGCATCCATATTCATCCAAAAAATCAAGTTTTTGATTCAAATTTTTTTATGGTTGATAGAGCCATTCAAGCATACTATTCTTGGTGGGTTACTTTCGTTTGAGATTCTGGGTGGTTGGAGAAGACTCTGTGTGCTAAGGAAGTCATCTCACTAGTTTAAGGTATGAAATTGAAATTTTTTCCAGATCTGTTCGTGTAGAAGACTTACCCGTAAGTAGTCTGGCTGTAGAAGACTTATGGGTAAGTCTTCTGGTCAAACGGACGACTTACTGATAAGTTGTCTAGGATAAACGGGTTAGTTTTGCATTTGATAGAATTGTGTCAGATATTTGACTTTTCCTGGACGACTTACCAGTAAGACGTCTCCGGAAAAACAAAAATTTCAATATTTTATTAAAG
>NC_027751.1:16370377-16370801 GCF_000695525.1 Brassica oleracea var. oleracea | reverse complement strand
AAACAATCAAAGACAACCATCTCAAACAATCAAAGACTTATAATTAAGTCGTCTGACAAGTTTTCCTGCTGAAAGACTTCCAGTTTTATGTTCATCTTTTCCTCAATCAATGACTCGACAGTAAGAGATATAACTTACCGGCGGCGGAGTTTAACGAGACGCCTCTGAGATAATGTGCGCTAGGGTTTCCTCTCGGATCTTAAATAGAGGAAGCGGCTATGAGAATGGTGGTGAGAACGACGGTGATAACGGCGGAGAGATAACCGGCGGTGAGAACGATGAGAACGATGGATTAGAGAGAATCGACGGAAATCGCCTTCGAAATCGCCTTTGAGAGAAACGGCTTCTGATTTTCGATAAACAGTGAAAAAAAAAACACCTTATATATGGCCGGTAAATAATCAGGTTAGGTTTAAAAGTACAT
>NC_027751.1:16370193-16370328 GCF_000695525.1 Brassica oleracea var. oleracea | reverse complement strand
GGTTTGGTCCGGTTTGGACGACTTACTAGTAAGTCGTCTGTTGAATACTGTACATCAGACGACTTCTAGTAAGTCGTACCAGACCCCTAATTTAACCCCTAAACTAAATTGACTAAATTAACTAACTAACCACGT
>NC_027751.1:16313366-16370156 GCF_000695525.1 Brassica oleracea var. oleracea | reverse complement strand
TTATATCTCTTAAAACATATGTTAATTACATGATTTCAATTTTTTACTTATCAAAATAATTTTTACAAAATTTTTAAATTATTTCTAAGTAGAACTAGTCCAGACGACTTTCAAGTAAGTCGTCTGGGCAGACGACTTACGGGGTTAGAAGCGTAAAAAAAATTCGGTTTTTTTGTTTGTTCACAAGGGGTTGGTTGTAATTTCAATAGCCTTTTAGGTTACTTTTGCATTTGATTCAAGTTTGGGTTTACTTTTGTGTTTGAAATCAATTTGTGAGTCATATTTGGCAATTTTCTCCACTTACAAAACCGAACCGGATAATTTAAGAGAAATTGTCAAAATACCACATTCACTGTACCATTTTTCATTTTACATTAATCATTTTTATCATCACTTTTAACGAAGGGTAAAAGATATTTATAACCCAAGGATTCACTAATATAGACTTAGGGTGGATGAAATGTGAAATTTAGGATTCTAATAAATATATTAATAAATAATTAAAAAATATAATTTTTTTTAATAGTTTCAAAAATAATTTTTGATTTTCAAAAAGAAATTTTAAAAATAAAAAATAAAATTCGCAAAAAGAAAATTCAAAAAAAAATTATAAAAAGTTTAAACTTGAAAAAGTATAATTCAAAAACATAAGAAAAATAAAAAAATGTAAGTAGTATTTTTTATTTTTATTTATTTAAATAATTTTTTATAATATATATAAAGAACAATGGTATAAGAGTCTTTTGCCATTTAATGAAGAAGATATTTTTGAAAATATATCTTTAGTGTTGATAAACATGAATAATGGTATCAAGAAAGGGATAAACATGAAAACTCCCCATAATTTAACGTAATTATTTAACTATTCCCGGTTTACTAACTATCACAGAAGAAATGTGTAAACACATTTATCAACCGAACCGAATTTTTAACTTAATTATTACGATTTACTAAGTTATAGATACTCATATTTATATATCGGATCCTGCGTTCATTTTTGTTATATTGTTAACAGCGGGGATGCAAGGCTAACGGTACGGGGTCACGTGCCCTCGACTAATTTTTTATTTTCTTGTAGTAATTAGTACAAATCTAAGGGTTGTTTCTATTTACAAAATTATGCATAAGGTAAAAGAAATTATGTGCCCCCATCTAAATGTAGTCCTGCATCCGCCCCTGATTGTTAATGAGGTATACAGAATTAAGAAGTTTTATAAATAGCTGATCTCAATTAAATTATCTAATTACAACACTTTGGAGGATTGATTGCCGTCGGAATTATTTTATCCCATGTATATTAATAGAAAAATATTTTAAAAGTTGTAACAAGTTTGTATTAATTAAAAAAGAATTTTGCTTAGGTGTCACTTAATTAGGATGTCAATTTGGCTTACATAGCAGCATAAGAATCAATTGAAAATTTATTAAGTCCAAAATCCAATTGTTAGGAAAACTTATATTAACCAAAACATAAATGTATATGACATGATAAACTTAATACTCGGCGATCTCATTTATATAATAGTCGGCGATCTCATTAAATGAGGCTTTCTTTAAATGGCTCAAGATTGATTTATAATATGATCCAACATAATAACTTTTTCTTAAAAGTGTAAGATATACCCTTAGTCTGTATTACTTGGACAATAATTTAAATCAAAGTTTGTTATATATTATGGCATAAGCATTGCATGTTTTTGCTATAAATCGGAATGTAATGATTTTTTAAGTGTTGAGTTTTCTACTAATAGCGAAGAGATGCATCTACTCAAAATTGTTTTGTTAATAAAAGAAAAAAGAAGAATATTGTTCGGTTCTCAGACTTTCCTCACCTATAGAAATCTATATAAAGAGTAATATAAAAACTAAGTTGTTTTGTTATTATCAAACGAACTTATATATCAAATATTTTTCATTGCAACACAATTCCTTAGAACTTAAATTATGAAAAATTTATATTGAAGATTAAGAAAAAGCTTTGGCAACCGCCTAGTTATTTTTCAAGTCTAGGAAAACATTAATAATGATCTTTCGTAGTAGTTAATGATATATATCATGTTAACCAAACTTTCATCCTATACAAAGTATCGATTACAAAAAAATAATACCATCATCTTTCTATATTTGAGCTTTAAATATAATAATAGTCGGACTTCAATTTTAATTTAATGTTGTTTTAAGGTGACCCATAACAAAATTATACTTCAAATTATAAGACTAATCCAATTTTAATTGGCTCTTTTATATTTTAATTTTTCATTTTAGGTTGTCAAAAAGAAAGTAAAAATCTGATATTTTGAAAATTAGTGTAACTTCAAAATCAAAAAAATATAAATTTTATTTACCGATAAGTTAGTAAAGAAAATATCCAAATGTATCAGCACAACATATAGATGATTATATAAACAATCAAAAATTGTATACATATAAAAATAATTTGATCATATATAATTCTTAAATTTGTCAATATAATATATTTTATATTTTAATAATATAACTCAATCAATCCGCGGAAATCTAATCCTAGTTTTCAATAAAAGGAACGTGTGTAAATTTAAGAAGAGTTTTTTTTTTTTTTTTTGTCAACAAACGGCTATTCTATTACTCAAAGGTGGTCTGGGTAACCAGACCGGAATAGAACAACCAATAAAACAAAGAGATCTATGAAAAGATCGAGCATTCCTAGCCAAAGTATCAGCAAATTCATTCTGTGTTCTTGGCATGTAGGTGATCTTGAAATCCGAATAACACATGAGGATAATTTGAATGGCTTCCAGCTCCGTTGAAAAGTTTGGCCAGGCTTGGGGTTCCTTTATCATGGCTATCAGGTCCTTGCAATCTGTTCCAAAGTGTTGACAGTTTTAATGTTGAAGCATGCTTTCAAGTGCCCATTTCAATGCTTCCAATTCCGAGTGTAGTGCTGTCTCCCGCCTCCTTAAGTTTCGTGTTCCCATAAGTTGGATCTTTCCCGTGTTATCCTTCCACACCCATCCAATTCCACTGAAAAGATCTGTGGATGTCCAAGAGCCATTCACCATACACATATTATTCAAGCTTAAGGCTTGTACCACTTCAGTGTTTGGTGCCTGTGGGGGATTAGGTATAGACTCCTTAGCATTATACCAAGCCTGACATTCACTCTCTGCGTACCTGACCAGTTCCAAAAGGTCCCTGTCAATCCCCCTGAATAGCTTATCATTCCTCGCCTTCCATATGTACCAGATTATCCAGGGGTAAGGGTCTCTATCATCTTCTGGCCTTCTAATTGTATTTTTCCTCCAGAAAAGGTAGTCCATATTGGCGTACATACTCGATATGGGGAAAGTTTGGGGGTTTGACGGCGTAGATGATAGTTCCCATGCTTGTAACGCTGGTGGACATTCAAAGATCGCGTGGGTTACATTTTCCTCTGGCCACCATCGCTTATCAAATTTATATTTCTTTTTCTTTCTCACTGGTTTAGATAGAATATCTGCTAGGATCGGACGATGGTCCGACCCCCAGAGCCTGAGATACTTACTAGTTGTATGTGGGAATTTCTCAAGCCAATCTTCATTCCCCACCGCTCTATCTAACCGGCACCTAAGCGTCGCACCACCTGACCTCTTTCCCACCCAAGAAAGCATATTTCCAAAAAATGGAAATTCCAGCATACCGCAATCACTAAGCATCTGCTTGAAAGGTAGGAAAGAGCTATCAGATCTTCTTCTGCCACCCTCTTTCTCGTTGTGGCTTGTTATTTCATTAAAATCACCTATCATGAACCATGGTCCATTTCGTGTTGTTGAGAAACGCGTAAGACGTTCCCAAACCTGATCCCTACGTTCTAACACAGGGTCCCCATAAACAAACGTCATAAAGACTTTTATTCCATCAATGATTGCCTCAATGTCAATCATTCTGTTATTTGAAAATAAAACATTAACTTGAAATTCATCCATAGAAAAAAGAGATAAACCTCCGCTGAGACCAAGTGGCTCAACGGTAAACAAATGATCAAATCCTAAGTCAGCCTGAATGTTTTGCAACCTCAGCCTCCTATTCTTCGTTTCAGAGAGAAACACTAGTCCTGGGCGATGCTTCTGACACATCTCCGTAAGGCGTCGAACTGTAAGGTCGTTTCCAATCCCTCGACAGTTCCAACTGAGCGTCTTGATAGATGCTTTTTGGATGGATTTTTGGAATCCATCACACCATCACTTGTCGTTCCCACTCTTGAGCGCTTTGAATCACGTCGTAAACACCTTTTCTTTTCTTCCTCTCCTGTCGAGATGTGTCTAGATAACTTAGTTGATCGCAAACGTGGAGAACCCCGACGAATGAACTCAATTTTCTTCGTTTGAATGCCCAAAGGAGTACTCCCTTTCGAGCCACTCTTGGCTCGCTTTGTATCCTTGTCACTCCCTTTAGCGCGAGATGATTCAGCCACTCCCGAAGACTGCCCCATTGCCTCCAAATCCATGAGATCTTGACCCAGTAGATCGTCAGCATGATCATCACATTCCGTCATGGCACCATCAAATGGTTCCACCAAGTCATTTAAAGCACCAATTATTTGATCATTTTCAGTCATGATTGTTGAGCCTTGTGGAGAGAACGTCAAAGAACGATTCAGATTGCTTCGAACCGTAACATTATACTCCATAGAGGCTAGTTGTCGCACTGGGGTAACTATGGCACTCGCCAATCGCTTCCCACTGCGCTCTCCTCCGTGCTTTTGATTCTCGCTCTGGTAAGGCCTATCAACACTGCTTGATTGAAACTTGGTTGATGGCATGTGCTCATATGGAGCTACATCCATGGAACTAGACTCCACACTAACGATCTCCCTTCTTTTTTCTCTCCATCTCAGCTGACTCTTATCGTCTTGCTCCCCTCCACTTCTATGAATCCCGGCCCTAAAGGCTTTCTCTTCTGTAATCAAGAGTGGCTTGTGGCTTAGGTTGTGTTCAAAGGGAACAACAGCCATGGAGCCTGAGCCCACACCCACCTTCTCCTTTGCCTTCTCTCTCCGTGTTACCTCCTCCTTACCATACCGACCATATGGTCTAGCTCCAAACCGCGAACCACCATAACGATTACTACATGGTCTCTCATCACAAGCTCTAATGACCCTTTCCGAATAAGAATCATTTAAGAAGAGTTGATAAGGAAGGAATTGACAAAATATATACGTCAGTTTCCAGAATTTGGTAGTTATAATTATTTGGCGTTTTTATAGTAGCGCAAGGATTTTTATTTTATTCTATTATGGGCGTGCATTATTAAGTTCTTTGTTTTCTTACTAACACACCACGGTCACCACTTTTATTAGGTTGTTTAGAGGTGAGCAAAAAACCCAAACCGAACCGAGTCAAATCGAATCAACCGAACCGAAAACCGATCCAAATTAAACCAAAGTCCATTATCAAATAGTTTAGTTTAAGATTTTCCCAACCCGAACAAACCGAACCGAGTTAAACCAAACTGAGAAACCAATGTGTTTTTGTTATTATTTGAATTGAACATACTAGCAATATACAATATACTAAAATCCTAACATTAAAGTCATTATTAACTTTATTAACGATGTTGGGTTTTTAATTTTCTGTTTAGGGTTGATTGTATTCTTATAAACTTTTTTTGTGGTTTTTTAGGATTTTTGTTTCAGTTTTATATTAGATTTAATTTACATGGTTTATTTTTTCATAGTCACCATTATGATGATTTCATGACCATGTGTTTATGTTTTAAAACATGATTTCTCTTAAAAGAATTAAACTAAGGGAACTCGGTTAAACTGAACCGAAACACAAACCAAGACGAATACAAACTGAACCGAATACAAACCAAACCCAAACCGATCCAAACCAAACTAATTATGGTTTATCAGTTGAAAAAAATCCTAGAACCAAATTAACCAAACCGAACCGATAAAATAACCGAAGTGTCCACCCCTAGGTTGTTATCAAAAACATATATATATATATATATATATATTAAAATCTATATATTATTTTATTTTCGAAGTGACTTTTCGCAATTGAACTCTTACATTAAAAGTTAGACCAGTTAAAATCGTTGATATTAGTGATAATTAATTTAATTTATTAATATTATCAATTATTTATTGTTCTATTTTTATTAATTTTGGATAATAACACCACAAATAATAATTTTTGGGTGATAATCATATGAATTCAATTCTTTTTTATTCAATTAATATTTATTCAAATTTATCTTTTTATCTTTTGGGTGATTATTATTATATAAAATGAAATATATATTATATTAATATACATGTATTTTTCCATGATAATAAATTTTTTCGTACATTCAAATCAAATTATGTTTGGGTGATTATTATTATATAAAATGAATATATATTATATTATATACATGTATTTTTCCATGATAATAAATTGTATTGCAAAAATTCTGTTATATATTTTGTACATATAATACTAAAATTAACATCACTATGTTTAATGTTCTACTGTCCACATCTAAGACAATATACTAACATGTCCAAATAATTACTTTTAAAATTTTCAAATTCAAATAAATCGAGCACATCATAATGTTTCTTTTCAACATGTTCGATAAGTGTTCACTTAAAACATATTTTCTTTGATTAAAGAATCTCAATTCATTATATATATGGACAAAGTTCTAACAATGTGTAAACAATATTTTGAAACTTTAGATAAAAATATGAAAGATATATTCAATTGTGATAAATTTTTGGTCGTAAAGTTATGAATGTTCTGAAGATTTTTAGATTTTACATGCCATAGTTAATAATAAATGAGTTAAGCTGCGATAGTTTTTGAATTAATAAAATGATTATACTCGCAAATGCAAAAAAGACACCTATGCATTCAACAAAAGTAAAACCAATAAACGAGGTAAGCAATGATAGGGAAACGAAAATAGAAGAGAAAGACAACAAACAGAACTAGAATTAGAAAACAGTCTCGAGTATTTTACACATATATAGAATAGGAACAAACACAAAAACATAAATCTCTCAAGACAAAGACAAGACAAAACATACAGGTGAGGACATTATTGTTCGGTTATGTAACAAAAACATATTGTTCCACAAAACAAAATCCTCACCTACAAAATTCAACAATGACACAACAAAACAATTATGATAAGCACATACATTCTTCTTTCTTTCTTTCTTTCTTTCTTTCTTTAACCTTTGGCTCTAGAGATTGAGTTTATCCAGAACTTTCTTCCCAAACTTGTTGCACCTCATCAATGGTTTATTACGCTCTATATGCCTCATCAAAATGACGCGCAATACGTCCTGCAAACACCAAACACCATTCTCATTATCTACCGCATAATCTTTACGCCGAAAGACCACAGCATTAGTCAGTGTACGGCCTTGATATTCATTACCTCACACACAAACCATGCAGTTTGAATGACATAGTTTCCAAAAGGGTCTACAAGAAGTGTATCAATATCTTTAAGCAAGTCATATACGATCATGCTATGGTCGATATAGTGTATTTTCAAGAACTTCTGCACAACGTGACTTCCGTATTTGTTACGGGAGAGGAGCGCGTAGTTCCCAAAAAGCTGTTGCACGAGCAAAATTGTTACGTTTGGATCATTCAGCTCCACTACATACTGCACCACATAGTTTCTGAAGGAGAATATATATAGTTATTGTGAGTAAACAAATGGAGACATGAGTGAGCAAAACGACTGTATGTATCATTCGTCATTTCATAGCTCATGTTTACCCGAAGTTGTTCACGCAGAGTCTCAGCGCACTAGCGATTATCTCACGAATCAAACGTTTCGTTAGCAGCTCACAACCAGTACCAAGACATTGCTGAAGCATGCAGCAGCCATGTTGATCAATTGCTAACACGAAACAGTTCTGAACTAAAACTTCAATAAGATCCTGTAAAGAACAAACAACACAGTAGATCGAAGAAAGAGTGTCATATTCCACGACTAAACCAATCTGGAAACAAATGATTCAGAGTCTGTCATGGCTAAGTTTACTTGTATCACAAGCAATAAAATTACCAAGTTTACACCTGCTACAGAATATACAATAGAGAGACTAGACTAGAATATATTTTCAGTCATATGACTTGTACAAAAAATCATGAATTGAATAGAACAGACACTGCTCGATTAAAGATGCAACTTGAAACATCAAACAGATTCATATTTACTTTTGAGGTTTGCTACAGTAGAGTTCTGTAACTAAATTGTATATGAAAGTGACATTCTGTTACGAAGAAGACTGCCTTTTTAAGAAACAAAGATCAAAACTGACTCCACCGTATAAACAAAAGATTCAGCACATTAATACTTTCAACTAACCAATTTAACTTTAGAGATATATCCTTATAACTAACAAAGAACCAATCACAAAAGAGTACTGTGGATGAGATGTTTACCCGATTCAGAGAGGGAGGAAACTGGTTGAAGCATTGCATAATCACGTGTTTAGCACCGTTGCTCCTTGTAAATGCAAGTATTCCCACGCTAACAGCTCCGACTAGCCGCAGAATTTGTTCTTCAGAATGAAGACAGCTCAACAGCGACTGTATTGAACGGGTTCTGGTAATGCCAAAAAAAACAAAGAAAAGTTACCAAATAAAACAACACCGGTTACAAAGCATGATCTGTCTTTATCCTTAAATCTAAACTAAAACAATCACCAAGCCTAAAGCTAATTACATTACAGAATCAAAGGATCAGAAATGTGTGTACCCGACAGGATCAATGCACATTTTAACAAATCCTAACTGGTTCAGAGTGATCACATCGATAATATGACTGATCTGTTGAGAGCTACACTCGTGCATAAGCTTCTGAAGGACTTGAGAAGCGAACGGGTGTTCCATCAACTCATAGATGCTAGAGATAACATCGTTGAAGATCACATCAATGGTCTCCTTGGAACCCTCATCGATCTTCTCCTGCAATACAAGGGTCGATTTTGGATCCTTAGCAAGTAAAGCAATGGGTCCCATTCTCTCGTTCTCTAGAGACAGAGACGACGGATTCACGAAACCTTCGTTGCTCCTCCAAGAACCAAACCCATAGTCGCGACCTCTCGACAAGTCAGGAACGTCTTGCGAAACACTACTCTGCCCATACGATCCTCCGTTAACGTAATCGTTCAGGGTCGACGATGTTCTTTGAAAGTAGTGATTCATCATCTGTTGCAAATCTACTTCACGCTGAGGAGGAAGAGACCAACCCCCGCCGCCAACATCTCCGCCGCCATTGATCCCTTGATGATTTTGCTGCAGTGACGATCGATTGGTCCAACGATTGTCAAGTAACGGATTCTGCTGACGAAGGGAGAGCATAGCGAAAGAGGAATCTAGGGTTTCGACATCAAGACCAGTCGGGAATCGAAACAGCTGTTTGTCGAGAGCTCTATGAATGTCCGGTTGGAACTGAGAAAGTTGCAACCGAGACTCACCTCGTCGATACATCTCCGCCGGAGACAGATTCTCCTCCGTCGTATTTCCGTCGCGTTCGCCGCCGGTTGAGTTGACGCGGGACGACTCCATTACTTAGCAAAGAAGCTGAAGAGGAAAATCAAAAGAGAAATTATATTAGAGAGAGAGAGGAAAACAGAAAGAGAAAGAGACCTTTTTCTCTAGGTTTGTGGAGATTTAATACGAATGTAAATCTATATATAGAGAAGATCTAAGGTATTAAATAATTAAAAGTTCAAACAAGGAAATTCTAAGAGGTTGAATAACGTTTGAACTCTTCTGAAATATTTTTGATGTCTTCTTTCTTCTTATGCTAAAACTTTGCCATGCACATTAAATATTCACAAATATATTCCAAAACGACTCAGTACAGTCAAAGTCTTAAGTGCACTTCAACAGAAGACTCGCGTGGACCACACGAGTTCCCTTCCCATTGGTTAAGACATACTTTTTTTTTTTTTTTTTTTTTTAATCCAGGGTTCCTTTTTTTTTGTAATCCAGGGTTCCCCGCTTCGCGGATCAATCCCTGGGCCCGGTCAGGCAGCAGGCCAGCTTCACCCGGGAGGTTTTTCCCTGAGCCCGAAGGCCCAGTACCCGCTTTGGTGTCCAGATGAGGCAGGATAGTTTCCGCATGGGGGAGATCGAAACTTTGTTTTTTTTTTTCTTCTTCATAATGACGTACCAAAATATTTGATGTTGTAAATGATTTTAGATAACTATCAAATATACTGAAATATTATCAGTTAAATATCAGGACCCTTGCCTATGAATAATTTGGTATGTCGAGAAGACTCGGTATGATAAACTGTGAGGAGGATAGACATGGATCATTTAGAGCTAGTTTGATACGCGGAAAGTGAATGTCAGACCTGATTTAATGCAAATAAGATGATACCACCCAACACACATGAGCATAGTAGTGAGAAACCCCAAGTTATAAGCTTAAATAATCTCTGTATGGTGGATGGTTCATAAACTTTGACAACACAATTCAGTGGTTGCAGTTGGGTTTGGAAGGATAGTATGGAAAAAATCCCACTTGTGGGGACGCGGAATTTAAGATGGCAAGAGATTGCTTTAAATTTGGGAGTGGGAGCACTGCGATGTGCAGTGGAGAGCATGCTACAACATTCGTCATGTCAGAGCTTTGAGATAGATTTCAAGGATATGATTGCGATGATAAATGAGCCTCAAGCTTGGCCAAGTTTTGCAACAAAATTGGAAGCGATACATATATTGCAGATATGTTTTCCGAACTTCAAGATATCTCATATTCCATGAGCACAAAATAAAATTTCGGACTCTTTAGCCAAGACTGCGAGATCTTTTCATAGGGAACTTTATTACGTTGGTTGTTCTATTCCAGTATGATTACCAAGACCACCTCAAGTTTGAGTAATAGTATAGCCGTTCGATGTCAAAAAAAAATTACACAAAAATATCATTTTTGTCATTCATTTTTAGTTTATTTGTAAATCAGTTTAGGTATCTAGAAATAACTACTATTAGAATATTTCCCAACCAAAAACAAAAGCTTCTTTTGAATCCTTGTTTGCCGACCCATTTTTTGTCAAACCTAAAACTTTTCTTTGATTTTCTAGAGGTCGATTGGAAACGAGATAGAGACGGTCTATGATCCAAACCTTATAGTTTCAAAAACTCAACACTGGTATGGGAAAATAATGAATGTCATTCCTCGTTAGCCACTGCTATGTGTAATTTTATTTCACTTTTTCGAATGTATTTTTTCCACCCCTGAGAATGAATTTCAAGGGATCTCTAGCATCCCTCATTTTTCAAACATGGTCCAAAACAAGAAAAATAACTTTCTGGCCTCCTCCTTCCTTCTCTCTTCTCGTGATTAACTTTAATTTCATTAAAGTGACCAATCATAAACCAATCATGTCTCTGGTTCAAACTCAACTGTGTCAGTCATTCCAAGACCAAATCATTTTTTTAATAACCAACTAATCATAGACAAAGGTAATATAGATCACATGTCCGTCAAAACTAGATTTAGTGTCAATAATGTGATCGTACCCGTACTCCATATTAAAATGGAGCTAAACCACCACCGCAACCACATAGGTCTACGGTGTAAACCCGATCATAGCTAAAAGAAACTTGCACATCTTGCAAAAAAAGAACGATGATTTTCGTCTCTAATAGAAAAATAAACTAGGTAAAAAGTGATTTAATTTATCAAGGTTCTCTTTTGTTAGGGAGGCGCCCACCCCTTGATATTTTCATATAGCTTTGTTCTTCACGGGATCCTCAGTGGTTTTCCGCTAACCACCTTAGATGAGTTGCCCTTGGCTTTGAGAACATACAAGCCTATTTCCGGCCAGTTGAGGAAGTATGGGCCAACGAAACATCCTTTCGTCCAACATTCACATGATCCAAATCTTTCGCCTTTGGAGACCAACATCATAACATCAATCTCTCAATGAGATTCCAGCAGCCAAAGGGCTTGTCCAAACCTTCTTCTTCCTTGTATTTTTCGGAACAAATCTAGATGGCGAAATAATAGACTTCATCGGTGACATTTTTGTTAGAAAAAATTTACTTTTTTCCCCTCTGCTAGATATCCACCAGTTTTATTTCATACTTTTATCTAATATTTAAATGTATGGGATTGCATATTAATAATAACAATGAATTCAAATATTCAGAGCCGCCTCTATAGTTTTAAAGGCCATAAACCTAAATAAAAGTGACAAAATGTTTGTGTGAAGTTTGATCTAAACCTAACTCCTCTTAAGATTAGGAAGATAATGGACACTTAAGCATTATACTAAAGCGTTATTCTGTAAATTATGGACTAGCTGGCTTTCCATAACTGTTATCCACACATTACCTCGCAAATGGGCACTCCTCCCATCGCATCTTCACTGACGTTGATAGGTGAGGTTCATCCTTCTACGTCGTTTGATGTGCACAACTCTATTTCCATCCACTCTGGTCCTCAAGGTTCACCTTAATCAGAAGGATCTACATAAAGCTGATATCTCCCATCCGGTTGTATTTGTTGATGGTGTGCATTGATTCATAGTTCATAAGAAGTGTTTCATAATGATAATCCCTTGTGGAAAAGTTTCATTGTTTGTTAATTCATTGGTGATGCTTCTCATGTTGGATTAATCCATGCAAATGGTGAATCGACTCTGGTCTAGTGCAGGTACTAAGATTGATGTTCAGTTCATTGATAGTAAAATTATATTCCATGTTGAAGATTCTTAGATATGGTCTCTAGTACTTTGTAGAAGGTATTGGCATATTTATGATGTTTCATTGGTGGTAAATGAATGCTCTCCTACAACAGCTTTGGATTCTACAGATCTCACTACCATGCCACTTTGAGTTGAATTCAAAGATGTTCTCAATCATATGTTTGCTCCATCAATAGACTCGTATGTAAAGCTTCATGTCCCAACAGAGCGGTGTATGAGATTGGACATATCATGAGTGCTTGTTGAAGTTAAGTTACAAATGCCATTGGTCAAGTGATTTCATTTACTGATAACGATGGTAACGTGGTAGAATTTTCAATAAAATATCATTGGCTTCCAATGCAATGTAATGCATGTCGTGGACGGGGACACAAAAGTACATGTGCTCATAAAAAACTGTGAAGATTTGGAGAAGACAAAGAGGAAAATGAGAATTTGTTACATATTATGGATCAAAATAAAACTGTCACTGGT
Organism: Brassica oleracea var. oleracea; assembly: GCF_000695525.1. NCBI lineage: Eukaryota > Viridiplantae > Streptophyta > Magnoliopsida > Brassicales > Brassicaceae > Brassica > Brassica oleracea. Next base: position 16,356,982 of record NC_027751.1, on the reverse strand, counting down.
CTTAATGCAACCATGAATATTGTCTATTACCTCTGACCAATGAATTGACTGAGAAACCGGCTGGAAAAGCTGCTTTGTAGATAAAAAGTGATTAGAATGGCCACTCAAATTAGTCAGAATTGAATATTGTTGAATGTGGTAACACCCATGTTAAAGGAGGTTTAGAGAAGTCTGGTGGTTGTGAAATAAAAAATTTGTGGTGAAAAATGGAATTAGAGAGCCTAAGATCTCTTTTGTGGTTCAATGTGTAAATACATAAGAAGAAGATGACGACTCCAAGCTTGAGGAAATTTTTTGTCACAAACTGGACTGCAACTGAATGCATGCTTTACCGATAATAAAAAAAGCCATAGGCAGGACTGACTCTGTTCATAGGATTAAAGAAGAATGTTGTCCGGACTAAAGACCTGAAATCTGTTAACCCACATGGTGTACCATGGATTTTTTTATCAAGAAGTTAAGACGTAATTTTTGCATGGAACATGCTTGGGTTCAATATGCCACGCAAACGCGTTGCAGTTCGTAGTTGGATTCGTGCAAAAAACATTATTGATGTTGTTTACAAGATACAAGGATACTATATGATAAGTATCTTTGATGTATATATATAAGCACCAGAATGGCAATCATTACTAAATATGATCACCACATGCATGGCCGTATTTGGTTTTCTTGAATGAAGAGTAGTGATTACTTTTCCTTACATAAGTAGTGCACAAATAATTAAATTTTCAGTATGAATTAGAGTAACAAATGAACAATTTATCTTTTCTTCCATTTATGCTTTAATTAGAAAGATGCCAGCTCAATGACAATAAAAAATAAAAGAAGAAAGATGCCAGCTATGGGAGGAGATTCATTACACATAAATAGCTTACATGCATTTAGCCTTATCTTAAATCATCATAGGCGACTAAAATGTCACTTTGACATCCTACCAACATCACCGAGCTGCTGAATCTTTGGCTTATGAAACATGCATGACGGAGTAAAAGGGTTGATGATCATCTTGGGAAGAAGCTAAATAGATATATGATAAATGGGAATTGGCATATGTGTTTTCCTCACTCTTTTGCACGTTTTGATACAAGAGGATTGTCTGACTATGCTAGATGTTTGGTGAATCTCACAGTCCAACATGAGAAAATCCATAAACCATATAAGTTTGTTCTAATTACCTGGTGGACATAAGAAGTTTTTGCCAAATATATCTCAAGTCTGGGGTACATCACCCCCATTATATCATCAGAGGTCAGCTCTACAATTTTTTATAAGAAGTTAGAGATAGTAAAGAAGGACTTTCGAGCTCTAAATATAACATACATTAGGAATCTAGCTAACAAAACAAGACAAGCGTTTGAGTTCTTTTATGCTTGTCAAAACTACCTAATACTAAACTTAAATCAGATACTCTTGCGGCAAAGGTTGAGGCTGTTGAACGTGGGAATAAAATGACAAGAATAGATAATAATTTATTTAGGCAGAAATATTGTATCAATGGCTTCAAGCAGGGGACAATAACACTTTACTGGTCTGTACAAAATCGGAACTCGCGTAATTTTATCAAATTTTTTGTTACTTTCATATGAGAGACCCTCACTTCACCTCCTGGGAATAAGAAAGAAGCAGTGTTGCACTTTCAGAGGTTTATTCAAGAAACCTGGTAATGAGGACATTTCAGTAGCATCACTACAAAGTATGTTGATTTATAGTGATCTAGCTCGGATGCAAAAGATTTAGTGGCTCTGGTATCTGATTCAGAATACAACTGGATCTCAATGCGCTTGGTAATGAAAAAGTGTCTGGTTCCAGTGGGTACACAAAGACGATTATTGATTGAAAATGTGCTCTTAGAATCTCAGATGGTTAATGGCTGTCACAAAACAACTCTGGTTTCTAGAAGTGCTATGAAGGTTGATATTACAAACATTTTGACATGGTAAAATAGTCCTTCATTGTTTAAGTTTTAAAGGCTTTAGGCTTGTCAGATTAATATATTGTATGATAATTTGTATATCTACTAGATTTTTCTTAGTAGCAGTAAATGGAAGTCTATAGGATATTTTACGAGTGCAAGAGGCATTAGGTAAATCTTCTCTCTATCTCCTTATTTTTGTACGTTATCCTGAATATTGTTATGTCCAAGTTTCTGAATCAAGCCGAGAGTAAGGGAGAGTCACAATGTTATGATACTTACACATTTGAGTTTCACTAATAACATCTTAGTCTTCATGGATGGATCAGTTTGATCCCTTCATATTGTGATGGAGGTTATGAAATGATTCGTTCACATGTCTCTACTACATATTAATGCTACCAAGTCGGACTATCTTTCATGTGGGCAATTCTACATATGAGTTATTGAGCATGGCTTCAAATATGGGAATTGGTTTTGGTACGATACCTATACATTATCTCGGCTTGCTTCTCATAACAAAGTGTTTGATCAAGATGGATTATAGAGCCTCTAATAGACTAGGCTAGAAGCAGGATGCTTGCCTGGTCACATAAGAGCTTAAGGTTTTTGGAAGGCTATGATTTATCAAATTAGTGATTTCAAGTTTTTTTAACTGTTGGACCTTGGCATTCATCTTTCCTTAAAGTTGTTTGGACTCTATAGAAAGCCTTTTCATCACTTTTCTTTGGTCTAGTTCTCCTAACCAAACTCATAAGAAAACTTGGAATGGCTAACTTATGTTACCCTAAATCGGAGGGGGCAAGGAACCATAAGGTTGTGTTATTCCACAAAGGTGTCTGTGCTCATTCTTATATGACATATTTTCTCCCTATCATGCACTTTATGGGTAGTATGGACAAAAAAATATCTAATGGGCAATTCCTCTCTTGGGATATTAATGAAAGTATGAAGGGTTCCCGGATTTGGAGAATACTACTCAAACTGAGGAGAGCCGCTTATCAATTCCAAAATTTTGAATGGGAATAAGGTTTTCTTCTGAACCAACAACTTGACTAAATTAACTAGGGAGACTTATTTACATAACATGAGAAATACGGACTTGTAAGATGGGCGTGATGCATCATGCTAAGGTCTGTGAAGCTACTATCTTAAATGCAATCAGAGCTAAAATGGTTCCAAGGTAGGACCAAGGAGGTGACCTGGTTTTGTGGCGACCCTCCAAGGAAAACTATCATGATCACTACTATGTTTCCAAGACACATGAGCAAACCCGGAAACAATAAGGAAAAGTGACATGGAATCATATTTTCTCGCTCATCCAAAGAGTACCACAATTATATTTTATTGTCTAGCTTGATATTAAGAATCAACTTTCTACAGGTGATATAATGAGAGGATGGGGAATCCAATAAGACTGTATTTTATGTGTTTTAAAAAATGATGAAACTAGTGAACATATATTCTTCTCATGTCCATACAATTACACTGTTTGGAATGGAATGATTTGGATGATTTATGATACAACACCAAATTAGCAAGATACATTGACTTTTCTGTTGAATGCTCGGCTCCCTTCCTTGAATTATGTGTGTTTTCGGCTTCTATATACAGGTTACTATCTACTATATATGGAGAGAAAGGAAATCTCGCCTTCATCATACAAATTGGGCAAAAACTGACCGCTTTACTCGGATCTTTGATAAGGGCATTAGAAACATAATTCTCTCTCTCAGTTATAAGCTTCCCCACTATGTGAAGGGTTACTACGCAGGTGGATCGCGATGACAAACTAGTGGAAAGGATGAAGCTCTTCTTTACTTAGTTCCAACTTTGTTTTGTTTTTAGTCGAGCCAGTAAATCGTAAATTTCATATAGCGCCATGCTTTTGTAAATGATTTGTTTCTGCTTTTGACTAAAAATTTTAATATTTAGTCAAAAATATTATGGTGTGTTAATCACATATTGGAATGGTGGTAGGAAGCCTATGCTTCCTTCGCTTTGGGTTAAGGCCAACTCTAGAAATACATCGTGGCATGAAAAAGCTTAGTTGAAAATCATAATTTGATATCCTTTAGGACTGGTTGGAAGAATGTTTTTTAAAATGATAATTATTGGGATTTAAGTAGTTAAAAGGGTAATTTATAGAATTTTGGATGTTAAAAGAATTATTATGAGATTGATTTCACAAAAGATGTATTTTTTGTACAAATCAAATGAAAAAAAAAAAAAAATATATATATATATGTTTTAAAATGATGAATTTGATATTAAAAATATTATATTACAAGATAATTAATATTATATTTTTAGAGTGAAATATCTAGCTAATAAAACCTCTATCAATATATTTTAGTTAAATATAATTTTCTTAAACAACAAGCGCCATATATCTTGATTTGTTTCATCCTTCACGGATTTAACATATTGAATTCATCAAAAAAGATTTAATCCAACAATAACAGTTGATAGACCTTAAGCAAATGAAATAATTTTAATATAAAATTTTAAATAAAATCGAGGCTGTGTGTAAAATTATAAATACTCGTTATTAGAAATACTATTTATAACATTCTGAAAAAAATTATTTCAACATTAAATACATATTTTATCTTTATAAAACCAGATTTGCTTAATATCAAGAGACCTTGAATGGATGTTTTCCTTTTTATTCATTGATCTAGTCCTCTGGTCAACAATTTTTATTGAGTTTTTTTTTTAAAATATAGAACAAGAAATTCAACTACTGAAAAGCTAATCTAACTCAGCTCCATTTGGTGTTTATGTTCATGATATTTCCATTTGGCTTTCAGTTGGAATATTATTTTCTTAGACAATTATATAATTAAAATAAGATTTAGTGGAGAAAAATGGAATTTCCCTTTCAATTAATTATAATGCTTAAATTACGAGAAGCATTATGTATTATATTAGTTATAAGTATTTTAACTGTAAGTATGCCTCAACAAATAAAAAACTAAAGCAACACTAATCAAATGTTTTTATAGTTAAATCATTTAAATTTATTGTTTTATTAGGTTAATTAAAATTCTTTTTTTATCAGTTTAAAATAGTTTAACTAAATAGTGTTTCTCATTTTATTGTTTTATATTTATATATATATATATATATATATATATATATATATTTAAACCTAAGAGATATATTTAAAACAATAATCAATAAATATAATAAAGTATAATAAAAAAATATTTTCATAAAATGTATTTTTAACTTTATTAAAATTTAAATAAAATCAAATTGAAATATGTTAACCAAATAAAACGAAATGAGACGACTACAAATACGTTTATGATTTTTTTTTATTTTAAATAAAAGAATATTAATAAATTATTATTTCTGTGAAGCTCCTTGTTCAAAGTTATAATTGATGCAAGGTGAACATATCTTTCGTGAAATTTGTCTATGTTATTCTTTTAATGCATTTTTAGTTATTCTAGTTATTAGTGTTCAATTTAAATGATTTGGGTAGAGTGGTAGTGAAGCTGTTAGATTCTAGTTTCTTCTCTAAAGAAAGCAATTTAATTTGGATTTTAGCTATGAGAATCATACGTTTGAACACGGTGGGAAATTTAACTTCAAAATTATCAATATGTGCTACGTAATTCTCTCACTCCAAGATGGGTTCAGCTGGTCAGGCATTGAGACAGATAATGCAGATGCGTTGGTCGAGGAAAAGCAAATTGAGTGCATTCCATGGCCTATATGGGGATGAGTCTGGATGGAAATGACTTAGCTCAGAAACAAGTGTTAATCACCACTTGTAACATCCTGATATCTGAACATCACACATACCTATTTGTTTCAAGAAAACATGAATGACTTGGTCCAGATTATGAAAAATGATCAAGAATAAGTTATGATGAAAGGAATGATAAGAAAATAGTTAGTCAGGCTGAAAAGTAAGCCGAATGACTTAGCAAAATGGAACATGATCAAGTAGATATGTTGGACAAGCTGAAGTAGCTGAGCTACTAGATAAACCAGCTATAGTACTAGCTGACCAACCTGGAAGAGCTGGTGGGCAACACAGCCTACTTAATGAGCTTGTCAAGTACTGACCCAACTGGGTGGGCTGATCAACTGGGTGGCCAGCTATGCGGTTCAAAGGATATTGTGGTCATTAATGGTTGTTTGCGTGTGATGTCGGCTTGCATCATGTGAGATATTGATCTGCATGAGTGGAAATGCCAGCGCTTAAGGTCGATTCGTCACGAGAGGATGAATGGGCCATTCATGGACGAGTGATTGTTACTATGATCCATGTGTGAATGGATTAATGTGAGGCCATTCCATATCATAACACATTCCAAGGGTATATGGGGATTTTAATGGGATCAACCATTAGTAATGGCAGAGTACGAGTTGAAAGCCGAGGAGAGGCTGAACTGTCGCATGGGAAAAGGGCATGATTGTAGTCAACACTGTATATGATAATACATGGACTATGTATTGATGGCTCATGGTGTGGTTGTATGAAATGCTGAAGTATGGTTAGTGGCAAACGCTGGAAACCATTATAATCAACAATATGCAATCTTGACCCATCACAAAGTAAAAGCCATGTGTCATAAGTGATGTGGTACATTTGAATGTGGATCGTGGCGTGTCTATGCAAGAAAAGATGACTTTGTAGAATCGTTCATGTACTAGGATTTTTTTAATAGACAAAACAAAAAATATATTTCCGAATGATTAATGGTGAACTTTGTTCAACACAAGTATGAAATATGAAATTAAACCTGCTTTTTCAGTATGTGGAATTTCGGATTTTCCTTCATACAGAGGATAAAACAGATTACAATTGTATGTTATACCTTATATTCTTGATTCTTTTCAATCTAAATATATTTTCACCATTTACTCATTCTTTTTGCTTGTTCTACCATTAACTCTAGAGATCTAACGTGCAAAAAAGAGCACAAGACAACCATAAAAGATTTTATAACTTGCCTTGATTTTCTCAGATTTGGGATAATATGCCGTACCTCCTTATCACCAAACTCTTAACCATCTTCTTCCACTCTTAGTTTTTTTATCGACACGTAATTTTCATCTTTCATTTTTCAAAGAAAATGACTTTTACTTTCTCTTGCAAAACTGAAACTCTCTCTCTCCCATTCATCTGAAAAAGAGAAAACAAACTCACTTTATCACTTTTTGTCATTTCTTATCTTAAAGAAATCTATTTTTCATTTTTTTAGATCGAATATAAAACTGTGGGACCTAGAATTGCGTATGAAAACTATACAATTGGTAATGGAAAGAAAATATTTTTTTATATGACAAATGACAAGTGCTAGGACTGCTCGTTGATATACTTATATTGTACATATTTTCAAAAGATTTTTTACTATTTTATTGAAGTGTCTTAAAAGCAGTCTTGTGCTTCAAAAGGTAGTTTTTGTTATTAGTCTTTGGAGTCTTTAGTTTGTAAAAATGTTTAAATACGTTGCCAAGTTTTCATTTTTTACAAAAACGCAGGGAAACTAGAAGTGGAGTACAAAAAATACAAACTAAACAGAAGCACTAACCAAGTGAAGCAAAATGCTGAACTACAAGGAAACCAGCTATACTGAAAGGATACATAAAAACCAGAGCAGACACTAGTTACCAACGAAAGCTCGCGGTGATAACGAGAAGCCAAGCCCGGTTGAAATTAACTTGCCCAAGGCCCATCTCTTATAGATTGGGTTTAACCAGATACAAACCGACAAAGACACATCCAAATTCCAGCGTCAAAGGAACCATACAGAAAAACCAATGTAGAAGCAGACCGGAAAAGAAAAATCTATTAATATTATTCGGTAAGAATACCCAGCAAAAGAGGGATAATCATAAAATCATGATCAAACCATAAGAAGATTGACCTTGTGTATGAATTGACCTCTATGTTTGCTTAAACATCAATTCATTAGACTGTGTACAATGGAGTAGTTGAATCTATTATTCAACTGTTGAATTAATGTATTGATGATGTTGAACATGAGAAAAGGAAGACGTGGATTCATCCGAGTTAAATTAATTCAACTTGTTGAATAATTAAAAAAAGTAGGGTCCACACAGAGTAAATAGTTTTTTATTCATCTCAATTATTCAAATGAATAATATTGTAGCATATTTTTTTTTTATAATAATGTATATCAAAATCATTATTTTTATCTATAAATAGAAACTCAGTTCATGTGATTTGAATTATTATTATTCAACAATACTTTTAGTATACAAATAATATATTTTTGAAATAACATTTTTATAATTAATAATTTAAACATTTAGAATTAATTAAGTTTTATTTATTTATTATAATTTTTGCTGATAATTATTATTGACACGTACTTACAAAACAAAATCATAAAAAGTTGAATTTGATGTTGAACTTTTTTTAAGTAAAACGATTGTAAGTATGAATGTTGAATGGATGTTGAATGATTATGTAGAAGATAGAAAATGTGATGTGAAATGCAAAAATTAAAAACAAAAACAGAGTGTTAAATGATATAACCATTGTTAAACCATTGTTCATAGTCTACTCCAACTATAACACCATATTTAATGTTGAAATAACACTAAACTAGAGTTCAACTCTAGCAACCATGCTGGTTTTTTCGAATTGAATTGAGTGAATTGAAAGATACGTCGGTTGCGTATTTTGGTTTTGGATAGTGAAACAATCAAATTGATATGTTAGATATGTAACTTGTAATTTGATAATTCTATACAAAGCGGAAAATTATCGAATTTTTTTGTTTGTAAAACATATTAACACTATTTTTAATATATGATATTTTAGAGAATTTCTTTTAATTTTCAATGCAAATTTCTTATTTTTTTATGCTATATAACCTTTTATATTCTTCAGTTAGCTTTTCTATTAGTTGAATTATGATTAGGGGGATAGTTAATGATGTTTTTTGTTAGACAAAAATAAAAATAATTTTTTTCTTAATTTTTGTGAAAAAATCTAAATGTCACAGTAAGAAAAAATGTAAATAATGTCATTTAGTTGATTATATATATATAAGTACATCTATATTTGTAAATACATTTGTTTCACTGGAAAAATAAACTATAATTTTGTCTTTTATATAGATTACAATTTATTTTATAAGTTGAATTATTTTTCAGTTTAGATTTAACGTTCAAATAACGTTCTAGAGAGAGTTTGACAACGTTTTAGCATGTTTCAAACTCTAGATACTACTTGAGCTGATAATTGGTTATTTTCAACAGTAATTTGGATGTATAATTTAGAGAGAGTTTTAGTATTTGGAGCCTTCACAACAAAATTGCAAAAACATACGGATAATCATTGAATCATGATCTAACCACCATAAGAAGATTGACTTTGTGTATGAATCGGCATCTATGATTGCTTAAACATAATTAATTAGACTGATTACAATGGACTAGTTGAATCTATTATTCAACAGTTGAATTATTGTAGTGATGATGTTGAAAATAAGAAAAGTAGGATATAGATTCATCCGAGTTAAATTAATTCAACTTGTTGATTAATAAAACAAAGTGGGGTCCACATATACTAAATGAGTTTTGATTTATCGCGATTATTCAAACGAATAATATTGTAGCAAATATTTTTGTATAAAATAAAGTATACCAAATTCATCATTTTTATCTATCAATAGAAATTTAGTTCATTTGATTTGAATTATTATTATTCAACAATAATTTTATTATATAAATAATTTTTTTTGTGAAATAGATCAATTTTTATAATTTATAATTAAAGTTTTTATAATTAGTTAAGTTTTATTTATTTTAGTTTTAGCTAATAATTACTATTAACATGTATTTACAAAACAAAAATAGAAAAACTAGAACTCGATGTTGAGTTTTTAAAATAAAACCATTTTAAGATATGAATGTTGAATGGATGTTGAATGATTATGTAGAAGAGGTAAAATATGATGTGGAATGTAAAAAGTAAAAGAAAAACAGGGTGTTGAATGATATAACCATTGTACATAGTCTACTCCAACCATAACACCAGATTTAATGTTGAAATAATACTAAACTAGAGTCTAACTCTGACAACCGCACATGTATTTTTCAAATTGAGCTGAGAGAATTCTAAGTTATGTCGATTGCGTATTTTTGTTTTGAACGGTGAAACAATCAAATTGATACGTTAGATAAGTAACTTGTAATTTGATAATTCTATACAAGGCAGAAATTTTCTAATCTTTGTTTTTTTTTGTAAAACATATTCACATTTTTTTTAATATATGATGTTAAAAGAATTTTTTCATTCCAAATTAGATGATGTTTTCAGTGCAAATTTCTTATTTGTATTGCTATATAATTTTTATATTCTTCAGTTAGCTTTTCTATTGGTTGAATTATGATTAGATGGATAGCTAATGATGTTTTTGGTTAGAAAAAAGTACAAAATAATTTGTTTCTTAATATTTGTTAATACTTCTAAATGTCAAACTAAGAAAAAATGGAAATAGTGTCATTTAGTTGATTACATATATATAAGTACATCTATATTTTTAAATAAATTTGTTTCACATACAAAAATATGCTATAATTTTCTCTTTTATATTACAATTTATTTTATATGTCGAATTATTTTTCAATTTTGATTCAATGTTCGAATAACGTTCGAGAGAGACTTTGACAACGTTTAAGCATATGCGTTGTAACTTCTAGATATTATTTGACATGATAATTGGTTGTTTTTGACAAAAATTTAGATAAACCAGCTATATAGTACTAACTGGCCAACCTGGAAGAGCTGGTGGGCAACTTAGCCTACTTAATGAGCTGGTGGGCAACTTAGCGTACTTAATGAGCTTTTCAAGTACTGACCCAACTGTGTGGGCTGATCAACTAGGTGACCAGCTATGCGGTTCAAAGGATGTTGTGGTCATTAATGGTTGTTTGTGTGTGATGTAGGCTTGCATCATGTGAGATGCTGATCCGCATGAATGGAAAGGCCAGCGCTTAAGGTTGATTTTTCACGAGAGGACGAATGAGCCATTCATGGACGGGTGATTGTTACCATGATCCATCTGTGAATGGATTAAGGTGAGGTCATTCCATATCATAACACATTACAAGGGTATATGGGGATTTTACTGGGATCATCCATTAGTGATGGCAGAGTACGAGTTGAAAGCCGAGGATGGGAAAAGGGCATGATCATAGTCAACACTGTATATGATAATACATGGACTATGTACTGATGGATCATGGTGTGGTTGTATGAAAGGCTGAAGTATGGTTAATGGCAAACGCTGGGAACCATTATAATCAACCATATGCAATCTTGACCCAGCACAAAGTAAAAGCCATGTGTCATAAGTGATGTGGTTCATTTGAATGTGGATCGTGGCGTGTCTATGCAAGAAAAGATGACTGAGTAGAATAGTTCATGTACTAGGATTTTTTTAAAAACAAAAATTATATCTCCGAATGATTAATGTTGAACTTTGTTCAACACATGTATGAAATATGAAATTAAACCTGCTTTTTCAGTATGTAGAATTTCGGATTTTCCTTCATATAGAGGATAAAACAGATTACAATTGTATGTTATACCTTATATTCTCGATTTTTTTCAATCTAAATATATTTTCACCATTTACTCATTCTTTTTGTTTGTTCTACCATTAACTCTAGAGATCTAACGTGCAAGAAAAGAGCACAAGACAACAAGAAAAGATTTTATAACTTGCCTTGATTTTCTCAGATTTGGGATAATATGTCGTGCCTCCTTATCACCAAACTCTTAACCATCTTCTTCCACTCTTAGTTTTTTTATCCACACTCCATTTTCATTTTTCAAAGAAAATGGCATTTACTTTCTCTTGCAAAACTGAAACTCTCTCTCCCCCATTCATCTGAAAAAGAGAAAACAAACTCACTTTATCACTTTTTGTCATTTCTTATCATAAAGAATTTTTTTTTTCCGTTTTTTCTAGATTGAATATGAAAACTGTGGACCTATCATTGCGTATCAAAACTATACAATTAGTAATGGAAAGAAAATATTTGTTATATGAAAAATGGCAAGTGCTAGGACTGCTCGTTGATATACTTATATTTTACATATTTTCAAAAGATTTTTTACTATTTTATTCAAATGTCTTAAAAACAGTCTTGTGCTTCAAAAGGTAGTTTTTGTTATTAGTCTTTGGAGTCTTTAGTTTGTAAAAATGTTTAAATACGTTATAAATTTTTCATTTTCTACAGAAACGCAGGGAAACGAGAAGTGGAGTACAAAAAATAGAAACTAAACAGAAGCACTAACCAAGTGAAGCAAAATGCTGAACTACAAGGAAACCAGCTATACTGAAAGGATACATAAAAACCAGAGCAGACACTAGTTACCAACGAAAGCTCGCGGTGATAACGAGAAGCCAAGCCCGGTTGAAATTAACTTGCCCAAGGCCCATCTCTTATAGATTGGGTTTAACCAGATACAAACCGACAAAGACACATCCAAATTCCAGCGTCAAAGGAACCATACAGAAAAACCAATGTAGAAGCAGACCGGAAAAGAAAAATCTATTAATATTATTCGGTAAGAATACCCAGCAAAAGATGTCATACACCACTGAACCTGCACTAAAGAAGAAAAAAATTACTAGCATCACTTTGAGGCAAAAGCGGACATGAGTGAGCTCTAGATAAAGCCCATGAAATTAGCTGGTTCATCACATGCCGCCACTGAGAATAACAGCCATGGTTGACAAGTAAGACTACTCTGAGCCCCTCACGCACCCATGGCGGAGAAACACAACAGATAAACCCAAATTGGGACAGATTGATTGTCAAATGAATCCTCTATGAGACAAGACTGAAAGATCTAAAAGAATACACATCCAAAGGCTGAAAACAAGCATAAGAGAGAAATACTACCTCTGCCATCGTCACCTGTAAACCAAAAGTGGTAGAGAACATGAAAGATGGTCCACCCCGTCGAGAAGGAGGAGATGATCTCACTCAAATTACCCTAAGGAGTGACTTACTCTCTCAAATAAGAGGTTCACATGTAGAACTTAGGGATCGAATTCACAGGGAGCTAGGGAACCTAATAAATCTAATCAGATTGATTAAGCTAGGTTGATTATGTTTAAATGTAAAAGACAGGTTTGTGAGCAAGACAGTTGCTCAATTGATTTGAGTGGGGGTTTTGGTACTTAGATGAAAGTAGCTAGACTTAGGGTTTTTATTCAGGTAATCAAGATTATAATCCTACAGATGCCTAATAAGTTGTATGCATGATATTATAGAGCTCAACACTTATAAACAAACCATTAGGCTCTCGCTTTCTAGGTTTGTCTATTGACCAATGTCGATCAATGATTCTATAGGAATATCGATCGATACACTTGTTGAACCGTCGACCGATTATTCGATTGAAATATCGGTCGACGCGTTTGGTCAAGCTTTAACGTGCAGGTTGAATGTGCTCACTAAGCTTCCTAGATCAGGACTCGCCTTAGTCTAGCAATCTTAGCTCAATTAGGTTGGATTCAAGGTGAGATGCAAGCTATCGCTTTTGTCTACAACTCCTAGGGCAAGTTCTAGGTAGCTAATCTAGAAACATACATTAATGACAATCCTAAAGATGAATATCACAACTTAGCAATCTATAGTTGGGGCTAATCCCTCATAACCTATTTAAACCCTAAATCTAACAAGAGAACTACTCAGACATGACTAAGCAATTTATAACAGCAATAAGGTATAAAAAATGCATAGATAAATAGATAGATATCAATGGAGTTCCAATCACAAATCTCTTTGGATCTTCTCTCCAATCTACTAAAAATCGTAGAAAACTTTTTGCTGTGAAAATAGTAAAACAAGAAAGCACACATTGCCTCTAACATGTTGGCAAAGCTTATATAGTTTGATTAAAACTCGTCAGAGGTAATCTTGTAAATTGGTGAAGACTTGGGCTCTAAGTCGGCTGGGTCCAAACGGGCTTTCTGCGCGTTTCGCTGTCGATCGATGTCATGTTGTGAACATCGATCGATTATTCTTCTTCAATATCGACCGATGGTCGTGCTCGATGGTTAGCTCAGATGCTTTCTCCAAATATCTCAAAAATGCTCCAAAATCATCACTTTCTTCCAAATCACTCATGATCCTATAAATATACTAAATAGACTCTAGAAAATAATAAATAGTAGTTAAAATACTTATAAACCATGGGTAAAAGTGGGTCAAATACATGGTCTATCAACTCCCCCAAACTTACCCTTTTGCTTATCCTCATGCAAAAAATACATCCAGTTTCTCTGAAAGAGAAAGAGGTTTGAAAAACAGCAGGGACTCACAGATTTAAAACTTAGAATCAACACCTTAGAAAATCCTAATCTCAGAAGCACACTATACCATATCCTAGTCTAGCAACCAAGTTCATCTAGTCAACAACTTAGCAAATCATGTCTGACAATCCCCTCTACCAACCTCAATTCTTGCATAAAATAAAAGTCTATGCTTTACCTTGGGGGTATCGATCACAGGATGCAAGGATTCTCAAACAAGTATCTGGACCTTCAGGTAAAAATAGTTCATATCCTCTTTCTCTACAAATCTCTCTCTCAGTCAAAGTCTGCTTATATTGCAAGCTCATTGACCAAGATTGGAAAGGCTTCCATGAATCAAGCTTTAATGGTTTTAGACACCAAATCTTGTTCACTCCTTTTTGACCTATATCCTAGGATTATTTGTGAATCAAGCCGTAATGGTTGTAGCCACCAAGTCCTGTTATAATCTTTTACCTATAGAATTCTTATGAATCAAGCGTTAATAGTTGTAGCCACCAAGACCTGTTCAAATTCTTTCCTAAGTTTTTCTAACTATTGTATATAAATAAATAATAATAATTTTTTTTTTAAATAAAAACCTAAATTCAAAATTGAGAGAGAGATGGTGATATTTCTATAAGGCTTTACCTTCCAGACTTGTTTGAAGAATCCGATCCCATGTATACCAAGCCCCAAGACAAGTAGAGTGGAGCTCGATTAGGTTGGAGGTCAGCTTTGGTTCCCTCAAACATTCTCAGCAAGTGTAACATAGTTGACAGGTTGATCCACTTTGGTATCTTTAGTGCTATCTGCAACTAGTAAATCTAGAATGATGTGGTTAGATAATAAGCAAAAATCAACAAGTTCATTATCCCCTTCTTGACTCAATAAAAACTCTTTTTGAAAACATTTTAATAAGACTCATGAATACTAATATCAGTAAACATCCCCCCAGACTTAAACGACACTGTCCCCAGTGTAAATTCAGTCGGAGTTATGTGAATAACTAAAGCATAAGGACTCAATGTAACAAGTTAGAACGATATACCAGACCAGAATAGATGTCGATCGATGCAAAGGTGTTGTCATCGGTCGCGGCAGGTGATGCTTTGTCGATCGATGTCGGCAGTGTTTCGTCGGTCAATACTCATGGCAATCGTCTACTCGGATCTTTTTATTTTGTTTTTCTTTTTATGACCTACAATAATTTAAAACTAACATAAGTACTAAACTAATAAAAACCAATTAGATATTACCTAATAGTGGGTTGCCTCCCACTCAGCGCTTTATTATAGTCATTTAGCTTGACTTTGGAGGTGATTTGACTAGTAATGTGGAAAGCTGAGACTTGCTGGGAAGCAAATCTCCATCTCTTCTCTGCGCTTTTTTAACCATGTACTAGTGAAGTCTCGCATTGCCTCATCTCATCTGCGCCATTTGTCCTTCATTGTTGCAGTTTTATTCTCTATCTTCTGCAATCTTTCTCCAAGATTCTCAAGTTAGAACTGATTCCTGATGAGTGTGGCGTATGCGTCGTCTGAGATATCCTCTCTATGGTAGTTTGTATCAGAAATGTCTGATTTCATCTTTGGTACTAGCCTCCCTCGGGTTGTAGCTCCGTCGATCGATGTTCGTCTGCGACTGTCGGTCGATATGTTGTTGCATCTGTCGATCGATGCTGATGCCTCTGGTCGATGAGCGATGTATCTCTGAATCTCTACTATCTCCCTGTGTATTGCTTCTATCTGAGAAGTCAAAGAACTCATTGTAAGGTCCATTGGGAAATATATGTCATCACATCTCCTATCAAGCCTCTCTTCTGCTGATTCCAGAGTTCTGTAGATCTCTTCTACCAACTGATCAATCTCTGCTCTGGTGTAAGAATCTGGTTGAGACTTCATCGGTTGCTTCGGCCGCACGATGTTCTTGTATCCTGGCTATGTCTTGCCTCATCTCTCCCATGCATATAGTCAAACAACTGATGCTATCATTCAGTGGGTAGTAGACACCATCAAACTTCATCCGGAAGTCACCTTCATTCTTTTCTTGGGCTCCACAGACTCCATAAAACATCTCATTGATCTCATCCTTGGTGTAGATCTCTGGTACTAGCTTGGTTTGTGTGAATGACCTAGCATGTTCTGGAAGACATAGGTAGCTGTGCTCATCTCTTGAAGCTCTTTCTAGAAGGCTTCTGATATCATCCTTGGATACACGGATGATATGTCCATCTATATCTCTGGCATGTCCCTGATCATCTCTGTAGACTCCATACTCATCTTTCTCTTCCCAGTGGAATCTCCTAGTGCTATCACGGTCATAGGCTCTTTTTCCAAACTCTGGACGTCTGTCGATCGATGATGGGGCGTCGATCGACGGTCGAGTGTGATGTCGAAACTTCTGCTTGAAAAGATTGTCTACGCCACCAGCTGTGTCATAGAACTCGTTTGTAACCCTCTACTGGTGTATTGGATTGTTGTGTTGTTGCATGAAGAGATTGTCTACTCCATTAGCCATCTGAAGAATGTATGCAATGTCCTCTCTGGATATTTTCAGTTCATGTCCATCCATTGCTCTTGCATAGCCATCTGGATCCCTGAAAATATCAAACTCATCCGGTGTTAGATACTTATTATCATATTTAGCATTTTTGCTTACAGCGGATGGTGGTTGTGGACGGATGTCGATCGATGATGGAGTGTTGATGTCGATCGATGGGTGGTTAGCTTTGTCAATCGATTCTTGTATTTCTCTGTCGATCGCTGTGCGTTTATCTGCTTCACTTATTCGACTGAAACGAGTTCCTTTCCCCAAGGCTTCTGCAAGAAGTTAATATGTTTCTGCTTGTGCCTGAACTTCTGGTTTAAGAGGGCATAATTTATAGACGAAAATCCCTTCCCTTATGTATTCTTCATCAAACATATCTGTGCGGATCTCATGCGTTGCATTGTGTACTACCATGATGGGATTGTAGTAGTCGTTCTCCCAACCACCCAGATTTCTGTCGATAGATTCTTGCTTATGAATGTCGATCTATTTCTGATTGGCACTGTCGATCGATGTTGCGGTGTGAGTTTCGATCGACGCAGAGTCCTCTGTCTCATACTCTGATTCACAGTGGCATGCTGCTATGAGTCCTGGATCATCAATTCTTCTGGAGGACGTCTGTGGCTTCATGACTGGAATATGATCATAGTAGACACGTGGGTCTATGAGCGTTAGTCACAACTGGTTGGTTTGCATGTTACACATTGCTCCTACTGTTGACAAGAAGGCTCTCCCAAGCAACAGAGAAAAATTCCAGTTTAGCTTGATATCCAAGACATGGAAATCAACTGGAACTAGGGCATTACCAATCTGCACCTATAGGTCTCTTACAATTCCTCCTGAGCTTCTCTGAGAACAATCCACAAAAGTGAACGATTCCTTGGAAGGCTCCACCTTCAGACCCAGATGGTCTGCCATAACCCTAGGTAGGATGATGACTGATGCTCCTGTGTCGCACAGTGCATGTGGAAACTCAATACCCTTCACCGTACATGGTACTGCAAACTTCCCAGGACCACTCTTCTTCTTCAGTGTAATCTTATTTTTCATCTTTTCTCTGGTCTCATAGAACATTCTCCTAATGTCCTCTTCAGTTTCTATGGTTTCTATGAAGAACATCTACAATCTGTGGGTAAAATATGCCTCCTCGAATGGTTTCTCTAATGGAATCCTGAAGACTCTTTTTTGGAAACTTTCCATCTCCTTCTCATTAGCTTCCCTTTTCAGATGCTTAGCAACCTTTCCTTTTCTCTTCCTATAGGAGCCTTATCAACTTCCATAGGCTCTGTTGCATCATCTGAATGTGTGATGGTGGTCTCTGGAGGGTTAGCTGAAGGTTTGAGTTGTGGCCTGAGTGCATTGAGACGGGCAACGTCTATCTTTGGCATCTGCACTCGATATGTGAGAGGTGCGCGTCGATCGATGGGCGCTGGAGGTTGTCGATCGATGGCGGTCTCTCTCTGTCGATCGATGGCAGGACCAGTTTGCCGATCGATTTTGACATAAACAGGGCTGGGCAGATGTGGGCGTCTTGCTGCGAACTCCTCGTGATTCATGATCCTCATGGCATTGCAAGATGTGGTCGACTCCGTAGGTATCATCGATCGATGCTCTGGAGTGGCTGTCGATCGGTTTTGGTTGATGTCTGTCCATCGATGTTCAAGATCTGGCGTTGATCGACACCAATGTGATCCGCCGAAACTCATCGAACTCTCTACTTCGAAATTTTCGTCTTGCAGCTTCCCCTGCTTCACCACTTACCAGAAATCATCATCTATGATGGCATTCACGTGGTGCTTCATCACATCATCTCCTACCCCTCTTGTTAAGGTTTATTGCCTCTTACCAGCTTCTCCTGTTTGAACAACCTGCATCTCCAGCTTCTTCACATGAGTAGTCAAAGTCTCAAACTTTGTGTTCAGGTTGTTGTAGACAGAGTCGATCTTCCCATTGAAGTCCACCGTCATACTCTGTTTTCCCTCAAGAACCCTATCAAGCATTTCTTCAATCCTGCTCTCCTGAGTAGGTGGTGGCGGCTTCTGGTAGGATGAGACTCTGTTTTCCCTCAAGAACCCTATCAAGCATTTCTTCAATCCTGCTCTCCTGAGTAGGTGGTGGCGGCTTCTGGTAGGATGAGTTTCCATAACTCATGTTGTTGCTGTAGTTGTTGCTGTAAGGTTTCTGGTACTGCGAATTCTGGTTGAAATTACTCCTCTGTCCATTGCCATAGAAGTTTCCATTATGGTTTCCAGACCTCTGAAATCCAGTTCCTCCAATGAAGTTCACATCTTCTTCTACCTCTGCTCTACCCTCTGTGTCTACAGCTTCTGCATCCCCTACTAAGCAAGCCTGCTTCCTGAGAATCTTGTGAACACTGTCAGCTTTGCTCTGACCTCATCCATCTGGTCATTCCCAAGGATTGATGCAGATCTCTTCCTCTCAAAATTAGTGTTCTTGGTGTTGTTACTGGATGCTAAGTTCTCAATAACTCTCACAGCCTCCTCTGGATTCCTATTATTGAAGTTCCCATCGCTGGAAGCATCAAGAGCCATCTGATACTGCACTGCGATGCCTCTGAAGAAAGTGCTGAGCAACTGCACCTCATTAAATCCATGGTGGGGACAATCCCTCTGATAAGACTTGAATCTGATCCATGAGCTTCTGAATGACTCTGTAGGCTTCTGCGCGAATGTAGTAATCTTGCTCTTCAAGTCTTCAGCACGCGCCTCATCAAAGAAGTTGAATAGGAATGCATTCTTGATGTCGGCCCAGGATGTGAGAGATTCTGGTGGTAACTGCTTAAGCCAATGCGAAGTATCTCCAGCAAGCAAGTACTTGAAGAGCTTGCAAAGTAGGTAGTCCTCAGGGACTCCATTGACTTGTATAGCAGATATAAGATCCTCGAACCTCTCCAGATGGTCCATAGGATACTCGTGAGATAACCCATAGTAGGGTGTCTGTCCCACGAGTGTGTAGTACTGTGGCTTCAACTCGAAATCTCCTCTCTGGATAGTTGGAGGACGAATAGCTGATCTGTTGGTGTAGAACTGATCTGGACGGTTGTAATCATCCAACGTTCTAGGTCGAGCAGCCTCATCTACAGGTAGAGTAGTTCCTTTAGCATCAGTATCGGACTCATGGATTGCAGCCCCCTCAGCGTCTATCCTATGACTTGCTGCATTACGCAGATGACCCTCCTGGTCATGCAGGTCTCCCTTCTCATCACGTACAAGATTCAAAGTCGCAACCATATCTCGCGGCTCAGTGTCGATCGATGTTCGGACTGGAGTATCGATCAACGTCGGATAGAAGATATCGGTCGACGGAAGAGTGTCTTCGGTCGACGGTGATGAGCGAGTGTCGGTCGACGAGACTGGTGTCTGGGTCGACGGTGGTTGACGAGAATCGAGCGACGAACTGATGTTGTTGTTGATCCATGAGGAGCGTCTTTCTTTGCGGATCGAACGTTTCAAACTTGCAGGATCTTATGAGAATAGCCGTTGAATTTCGTTGTTGCTTCTGGTACTGCTGGGCATGTACCTGAAAAGACAAGAATTTTTTTTTGTGTCAGAAAGTGGTTTTAAGAAGTAACCTAGAATAAACCAAACTAAATCTATTAAGCGATCAAAGCTCCTGGGCAACGGCGCTAAATTTGATCTCACTCAAATTACCCTAAGGAGTGAATTAGTCTCTCAAATAAGAGGTTCAGTTGTAGTACTTAGGGATCGAATTCACATGGAGCTGGAGAACCTAACAAATTTAATCAGATTGATTAAGCTAGGTTGATTATGTTTAAATGTAAAAGACAGGTTTGTGAGCAAGATAGTTGCTCGATTGATTTGATTGGGGGTTTTGGTACTTAGATGAAAGTAGCTAGACTTAGGGTTTTTATTCAGGTAATCAAGATTATAATCCTACAGATGACTAATAAGTTGTATGCATGATATTATAGATCTCAACACTTATAAACAAACCATTAGGCTCTCGCTTTCTAGGTTTGTCTATTGACCAATGTCGATCAATGATTCTATAGGAATATCGATTGATACACTTGTTGAACCGTCGACCGATTATTCGATTGGAATATCGGTCGACGCGTTTGGTAAAGCTTTAACGTGCAGGTTGAATGTGCTCACTAAGCTTCCTAGATCAGGACTCGCCTTACTCTAGCAATCTTAGCTCAATTAGGTTGGATTCTAGGTGAGATGCAAGCTATCGCTTATGTCTACAACTCCTAGGGCAAGTTCTAGGTAGCTAATCTAGAAACATACATTAATGACAATCCTAAAGATGAATATCACAACTTGGCAATCTATAGTTGGGGCTAATCCCTCATAACCTATTTAAACCCTAAATCTAACAAGAGAACTACTCAGACATGGCTAAACAATTCATAACAACAATAAGGTATAAAAACTGCATAGATAATTAGATAGATATCAATGGAGTTCCAATCACAAATCTCTTGGGATCTTCTCTCCAATCTACTAAAAATCCAAGAAAACCTTTTCCTGTGAAAATAGTAAAACAAGAAAGCACACTTTGCCTCTAACATGTTGGCAAAGCTTATATATTTAGGTTAAAACTCGTTTGGGGTAATCTTATAAATTGGTGAAGACTTGGGCTCTAAGTCGGTTGGGTCCAAACAGGCTTTCTGCGCGTTTCGCTGTCGATCAATGTCAAGATGTGAACATCGATCGATTATTCTTCTTCAATATCGACCGATGGTCGTGCTCGATGGTCAGCTCGGATGCTTTCTCCAAATATCTCCAAAATGCTCCAAAATCATCACTTTCTTCCAAATCACTCATCCTATCAATATACTAAATAGACTATAGAATATAATAAATAGTAGTTAAAACACTTATAAACCATGGGTAAAAGTGGGTCAAATCCATGGTCTATCAGGAGACAAAGACCCATTTCCACAAACTAGATCAGACACATGATCTGAGATACTGCCGCTGCACCTGACCAAATAAACCACTAATCTACCCCGCATCCAGCCTTGCAGCTACTCAAAGACAGATAATCGTCAGATCTAGACAACGGTGACGATGATCACACATAGCAACATGAGAAGAAGCAAGGAAGGAGAGGGAGAAAAGCGGCGACGAAGAAATAAAAAGAAAGAGGACAACCGTGCTTCGCATCACATTTTGCAGAGAGAGAGAGAGAGAGAGAGAGAGAGAGAGAGAGAGAGACTTTACAACAAAATAACAAAAAACATAGGGATAATCATAAAATCTTGATCCAACCATGAGAAGATTGACCTTGTGTATGAATTGGCCTCTACGTTTGCTTAAATATCAATTCATTAGACTGTGTACAATCTATTATTCAACTGTTGAATTAATGTATTGATGATGTTGAACATGAGAAAAGGAAGACGTGGATTCATCCGAGTTAAATTAATTCAACTTGTTGAATAATTAAAAAAAGTCGGATCCACACAGTGTAAATAGTTTTTTACTCATCTTAATTATTCAAATGAACAATATTGTAGCAAATATTTTTTTTAAAATAATGAATATCAAATCATCATTTTTATCTATAAATAAAAACTTAGTTCATGTGATTTGAATTATTATTATTCAACAATACTTTTATTATATAAATAATATTTTTTTGAAATAAATCATTTTTTATAATTTATAATTAAAAGATTTAGAATTAATTAAGTTTTACTTATTTATTTTAGTTTTAGCTTATAATTATTATTGACATGTATTTACAAAACAAAATCATAAAAAGTTGAATTGGATGTTGAATGATTATGTAGAAGAGAGAAAATGTGATGTGAAATGCAAAAATTAAAAAACAAAACAGGGTGTTAAATGATTTAACCATTGTTAAACCATTGTACATAGTCTATTCCAACTATAACACAAGATTTGATGTTGAAATAACACTCTACTAGAGTTCAACCCACGAAACCACGCTGGTTTTTTCGAATTGAATTGAGTGAATTGTAAGATACGCCGGTTGCGTATTTTGGTTTTGGATGATGAAACAATCAAATTGATATGTTAGATAAGTAACTTGTAATTTGATAATTCTATACAAAGCGGAAAATTTTCGAATTTTTTTGTTAGTAAAAAATATTCACACGGTTTTTAATATATGATATTGTAGGGAATTTCTTTTAATCTTCAATGCAAATTTCTTATTTTTTATGCTATATAACATTTTATATTCTTCAGTTAGCTTTTCTATTAGTTGAATTATGATTACGTGGATAGTTAATGATGTTTTTTGTTAGATAAAAATAAATAATAATTTTTTTCTTAATTTTTGTGAATAAATCTAAATGTCAAAATAAGAAAAATTTGAAATAATGTCATTTAGTTGATTACATATATATATAAATACATCTATATTTGTAAATACATTTGTTTCATAGGAAAAATAATCTATAATTTTCTCTTTTATATAGATTACAATTTATTTTATAAGTTGAATTATTTTTCAATTTAGATTTAACGTTCAAACAACGTTCTAGAGAGAGTTTGGCAACTTTTTACCATGTTTCAAACTCTAGATACTATTTGAGCTGATAATTGGTTATTTTCGACAGTAAGACAATTGACTTTGTGTATGAATCGGCCTTTATGGTTGCTTAAACATCACTTAATTAGACTGACTTTAATGGAATAGTTGAATCTATTATTCAACAATTGAATTATTGTAGTGATGATGTTGAAAATAAGAAAAGAAGGATATTGATTCATCCGAGTTAAATTAATTCAACTTGTTGATTAATAAAAAAAGTGGGATCCACATAGACTAAATGGGTTTTGATTCATCTCGATTATTCAAATGAATAATATTGTAGCAAATATATTTGTATAAAATAAAGTATACCAAATTCATCATTTTTATCTATCTAGAAAATTAGTTCATTTGATTTGAATTATTATTATTTAACAATAATTTTATTCTATAAATAATATTTTTTTTGTGAAATAGATCAATTTTTATAATTTATAATTATTTTTTTTTAAATTTAATTAAGTTTTATTTGCTTTAGTTATAGCTAATAATTACTATTGACATGTATTAACAAAACAAAAATAGAAAAACTAGAATTCGATGTTGAGTTTTTAAAATAAAACCATTGTAAGATATGAATGTTGAATGGATGTTGAATAATTATGTAAAAGAGGTAAAATGTGATGTGGAATGTAAAAAGTAAAAGAAAAACAGGGTATTGAATGATATAACCATTGTTAAACTATTGTACATAGTCTACTCCAACCATAACACCAGATTTAATGTTGAAATAATACTAAACTAGAGTCTAACCCTGGCAACCGCGCTTGTATTTTTAAAATTAAACTGAGAGAATTTTAAGTTATGTCGAATGCGTATTTTTGTTTTGCCGGTGAAATAATCAAATTGATATGTTAGATTAGGCCTGGGCATTTTAACCTGGACCCGAAAACCCGAACCGGAACCGACTAAATACCCGAATTCGACCCGAACCCGATATGGACCCGAAAAATTACGGGTATTTTATGGGTATTTTAATTTTAGACCCGAACCGACCCGGACCCGAACCCGACCCAAAAATTTCTAAGTACCTATTGGGTCTAAATATTTAGGATCCGAAAGACCCGGACCTGAAATGAACCGGCCCGAACCCGATCCGAAGACCCGAACACCCAGGCCTATGTTAGATAAGTAACTTGTAATATGATAATTCTATACAAGGCGGAAATTTCTAATCTTTTTTTTGTTAAACATATTCACATTTTTTAATATATGATGTTTAAAGAATTTTTTCATTCCAAATTAGATGATGTTTTCAATGAAAATTTCTTATTTGTATTGCTATATAATTTTTATATTCTTCAGTTAGTTTTTCTATTGATTGAATTATGATTAAATGGATAGCTAATTATGTTTTTGGTTAGAAAAAAGTACACAATAATTTTTTTCTTAATATTTGTTAATACTTCTAAATGTCAAATTAAGAAAAAATGAAAATAGTGTCATTTAGTTGATTACATATATATATATATATAAGTACATCTATATTTTTAAATACAATTGTTTCACAGACAAAAATATGCTATAATTTTTTCTTTTATATTACAATTTATTTTATATGTCAAATTATTTTTCAATGTTGATTCAATGTTCGAATAACGTTCTAGAGAGACTTTGACGACGTTTAAGCATATGCGTTGTAACTTCTAGATATTATTTGACCTGATAATTGGTTGTTTTTGACAATAATTTAGAGAGAGTTTTTTAGTATTTGGAGCCTTCATAATAAAATAGCAAAAACATACGGAAAATCATTAAATTATGATCTAACCATAAGAAGATTGACCTTTTTAAAAAAAAATGAAATGCTAAATTTATTAATCATCAGCAAATATTTATGTACAAAGGGGAATAATTTTTTTAATAAAGCCTAAGTATGTGTACTAAACCAGTGTTGCATCAGTCCTCGAAGTCGAGGTTTGGCCGAGTAGTTCACTGACCAAATTTGATTCTTCACTGTCCTCCCAATAACTTTGTCCAACTGATTAACTTGACGAGGCCTTTTAAGATGCCTTATATCATTTCTTTCTCTCCAAATCATGTAAACTGTGGTTTGAAACACAAGCCGCAAGAGAATATAGGTGAGACGGTCAAACCCATGAGTAGCAAGGTGAACAAAAGTCTCTTACCAATCAGGATCAGGGGGACGACCTAGAAGCGTACCAACAACCTCTAACCAGAGCGTGTAAGTGTAAGGGCAAGCGAAAAAGATGATCCCTCGTTTCGTTTGGTTCGCCACAAAATAGGCAGCCTTGAACCAGACCACAAGCGCGCATTCGTTCACCTGTAGACAACATGTTTCTTATTTAAAGCCATGTAATAAAGGCAAACTTTGGTACCCCTAGTTGAAACCAAATCAGTTTGCTCCATGGTATAGTCGGACGTCGAACACTAATCTTTTGCCAAGTCTCAGCTCTAGTGAACTTCTTGCTGAACTCATTCTCGTTTCTCCCCCATAGTACAACATCGGGACTGATAAGGTCCTCTTCCAGTTATGGGTTTCCATGGCCTGGATGAGAGTTCTCATTTGTCTATCATGACATTTGCGAAACTGTTAGCCACCATCACCCTGCACATCACTGATCAGAGCTGCCCTCACTATACCGAGTTTCTGGGCCTCGATGTTTGCTTAAACATCAATTCATTAGACTGAGTAAAATGGAGTAGTTGAATCTATTATTCAACTGTTGAATTATTGTAGTGATGATGTTGGAAATGAGAAAAGAAGGACGTAGATTCATCCGAGTTAAATTAATTTAACTTGTTGAATAATTAAAAAATGGAGTCGACACTGACTAAATGGTTTTTTTATTCATCTCAGTTATTCATATGAATAATATTGTAGCAAATAGTTTTTTTTTATTAAAAAAAAGTATATCAAAAGCATCATTTTTATTTATAAATAGAAACTTGGTTCATGTGATTTGGATACATAAATTTATTCTATATTATTATTCAACAATAGTTTTATTATATAAATAATATTTTATGTGAAATAGATCACTTTTTTATAATTTATAATAAAAAATTGAAAATTAAAATTTTTCTTAATTTGTGAGAACAAATCTAAATGTCAAAGTAAGAAAAATAGAAATAGTGTCATTTAGTAGATTACATATAAAAGTACATCTATATTCGTAAATACAATTGTTTCATAGACAAAAATATGCTATATTTTTCTCCTTTATATAGATTACAATTTATTTTATATGTCAAATTATTTTCCAATTTAGATTTATTGTTCGAACAACATTCTAGAGAGAGTTTGACGATGTTTTAGCATATGCGTTTTAAACTCTAGATATTATTTGCGCTGATAATTGGTTAGTTTTAACAATAGTTTAGATGTATAAAGACATAGTATTCATTACTTATTCCAACCATAAAAAATGTTTAATTAATCTTTTTGATATAATTTTAATAAAATCTCTCTTATTAAAATAGAAACATTCTCTTGGACCTAACTTATTTTGTAAGCTTCTCTCTTATTAAAACAGACTCATTCACATGGACCTACGTTTTGTATGTTTTTAAATTAAATGCAACATTCTGCTAAATATTAAAACCCAACCTAAATCATTTATATCTTTCTTCCTTATAAAAACATTAAAACTTCATTAGAGATAATTATGGAAAATAACATAATACTACTAACTATGTTTCCAAATAACACAATAATTAATCTTGTCTCCAAACAATATAAAACATTGTCTTATGTTTTTAATAAATTTGTATTAATCTTCTTTTAAATTATTTAGTAAATAAAAAATTGATTAAAACACTCAAATAATTTATAAAAATTTGAAAATAAGTATAAATATTTTTATTAACTAATTTATTGAATAGGATATCAATTAAATTAATTAAGTATTTTATTTATAATTTCATATATAAAACATTTCATTCATTAAACTAAAAATAATTTCAAATGGGATTAAATATTGTATATAAATTAATTATTATAGACAATTAATTACATAAAAATATATACTTAAAAATTTAACAAAAATATATATAATCCAATAAATTGCAAAGATTTCATTAAAAGATTATAAGAATCGGGTTGAAATATATGAAAAACAAAATTAAGTAATATATTATATAGTTTTAAATTTAATATAAACATATAATAATATAATAATATAGTTTTAAAATACACTAAAATAAAAATTTTTATAGCATTATTAATTTTATAAATTACATTATGTTAAAAAGATCTTCCTACGCTTTTAAAGCGCAGATCATAATCAAGTTTCAATTAAATATGCTCCTCCATTATAAGGTAACTAGGTAATAATCCGCGCCATGCTCGGAGCAAGATATTTTATGATTATTTAAATATTATGTTAAAAATATATTTTAAAACTATATTTTAAAAATAATAACAAAACATATGTAAAGATATTTTAATGATTTTATCAAATTGAAATTGTAAAAGTATTTTTTATCATTTCAAGTATAATACATATTTTGAAATTGTTGAAATAAAATTATTTATATATTTTAGTATAGTAAAATTATGTATATATATATATATATATATATATATAAAGACATAGTATTCATTACTTATTCCAACCATAAAAAATGTTTAATTAATCTTTTTGATATAATTTTAATAAAATCTCTCTTATTAAAATAGAAACATTCTCTTGGACCTAACTTATTTTGTAAGCTTCTCGCTTATTAAAACAGACTCATTCACATGGACCTACGTTTTGTATGTTTTTAAATTAAATGCAACATTCTGCTAAATATTAAAACCCAACCTAAATCATTTATATCTTTCTTCCTTATAAAAACATTAAAACTTCATTAGAGATAATTATGGAAAATAACATAATACTACTAACTATGTTTCCAAACAACACAATAATTAATCTTGTCTCCAAACAATATAAAACATTGTCTTATGTTTTTAATAAATTTGTATTAATCTTCTTTTAAATTATTTAGTAAATAAAAAATTGATTAAAACACTCAAATAATTTATAAAAATTTGAAAATAAGTATAAATATTTTTATTAACTAATTTATTGAATAGGATATCAATTAAATTAATTAAGTATTTTATTTATAATTTCATATATAAAACATTTCATTCATTAAACTAAAAATAATTTCAAATGGGATTAAATATTGTATATAAATTAATTATTATAGACAATTAATTACATAAAAATATATACTTAAAAATTTAACAAAAATATATATAATCCAATAAATTGCAAAGATTTCATTAAAAGATTATAAGAATCGGGTTGAAATATATGAAAAACAAAATTAAGTAATATATTATATAGTTTTAAATTTAATATAAACATATAATAATATAATAATATAGTTTTAAAATACACTAAAATAAAAATTTTTATAGCATTATTAATTTTATAAATTACATTATGTTAAAAAGATCTTCCTACGCTTTTAAAGCGCAGATCATAATCAAGTTTCAATTAAATATGCTCCTCCATTATAAGGTAACTAGGTAATAATCCGCGCCATGCTCGGAGCAAGATATTTTATGATTATTTAAATATTATGTTAAAAATATATTTTAAAACTATATTTTAAAAATAATAACAAAACATATGTAAAGATATTTTAATGATTTTATCAAATTGAAATTGTAAAAGTATTTTTTATCATTTCAAGTATAATACATATTTTGAAATTGTTGAAATAAAATTATTTATATATTTTAGTATAGTAAAATTATGTATATATATATATATATATATATATATATATATTTATTAAATGAAATTTATAATCATATAATTTTATGATTATTTATATCTTGTTATACCAAAAATTTAATTCATTGACCACAAAAAAATTTCAATGTGAAACTTTAATTTATATTCATTTTTAAAAAAAATTAAATATTTTATATATCATTTTTATTTATTTTCATAATATAAATTAAACAAAAAGAAGATGATACGCAAATTGTTATCAAATTTTCATTATTCAAAATTATTCGTTGTCATATATATATTTATGTCATATTTGGTAATTCCATAGTTTTTATTTAAGAAAAGAAAGAAGAATCTATTATGTGATTACTACTTAATTTTATGGTTAGTTTAATAAAACTATAATCTATATTTAGACGGATAAACTTATTTCCTTAATGATTCTAAGAGTCATTCTAGTGATGACACATTGCAACACTCAAATGTTGTAATGCTTCTCATTTAGTTTATAAGGATTATGGAAACAATATTATTCTAATATATATGTGTCCAAACAACATAATAATTAATCTTGTAATCAAACAATATAAAAAATTAGGTCTCATCTTTTTAATTATTTTTATCTGTTTTCATTCAGGAAAAAAAATAATTATGACTTATTTTTGCAGGTTTAGATACTTCAAAATAATTTCAATCAAATAAGTTGATTATTTTATTTATATTTTCATAAACATTACGTTCATTTAAATTAAAATAAATTTCCATATTAATTTAAATACTGTATATTAATAAAAATAATAAATAGATATCAAAAAAAAAAATTTAACTAAAACTTATCAAAATATATTATACAATTAATCAAATAAATTGGAGATATTTTTTTAAATTTATTACAAAAAGAGTTGAAATTAGCTTTGATTCGCTTTTATTACCAGTATCGGACGAAATATTGAAAAAAGGAAAATCATTCCATTCTTGTCCCTTCTTGGATTTAAAAACCCGTAGATACTGGAGTATTCGAAGCCATCTTGTCTGCTGGTGAAATTTTTGGGGAGACAACCTCAAATTGCCAGCATAAAAATTGAGTCGTGCTGTTCATAATTGAAATATATAGAGCATAAGAGTATTTATAAAAAGTCTTGTCAATATGATATTTATGAACACAAAAATATATTCATAATTGGGAAAATTTTATGTTTTAGTTGAAATATATAGAGCATAAGAGTATTTATACAAAGTCTTGTCAATATGATATATATGAACACAAAAATATATTTATAATTGGGAAAATTTTATGTTTACCACTTTCATGGTACCACTTTTCATCTTTTCCACCACTAAAGAGACGTTTTCAAAAATACATTCTTCGTTAAGTAGCAAAAGACACTTATACCCTTGTTATCTATATATATAATAAATCATTATTTAAATAAATAAAAAAACAATAATAATTTTTTTAATTCGAACCTTTTATAATTTTGTTTTTGAATTTTGTTTTTGATTTTTTTATTTCTTTTTGAAAATTGAAAATTATGTTTGAAACTATTTTTAAAAAGTTTTAAATTATTTTTTTAAGTATTTATTTATATTTATTAGAATCATAAATTTCACATTCCAAAAACCCTACCCCACCTCTCAACTTTAAACCCTAAGTCTAGATTAGTTAATTCTAGGGGTATAAGTATCTTTTACCCTTCATTAAAAGAGAGGGTAAAAATAATTAGTGTAAACATAAAAAGTGGTACTATGAATGTGGTATTTGTGGCAATTTTCCTTCATAATTTACATAAAAATAAATAAATAAATAAATAAATATATATATAAACATTATACATTGAAAATACGTACATTTTACAATAAATATACTTTATAATAATAATTATGAAAATGTTCAAAACATATTTATCTGAAGATAAATATTTAAAACTAATTATAAACAACAAATATAAACTGATTATAATATGAACCAAATTATTAGCAAGATAGATTACACAAAACAATGATAATAGTGTTAATGAAGTCACATAAATTAAATATTATACAACTAAAATTTCTCTTCACACTAAACAACATCAATTAGTTTATAAAATTTCTTTAATCAATTTCATCATTTTGATATATAAAGAGAAATTTAGTTCATGTCATTTGGATGCATAATTTTATTTTCGTATATTATTATTATTATTCAACAATTAATTTTATTATATAAGTAATTTTTATGTGAAATAGATCAATTTTTATAATTAATAAATAAAACATTTATAATTAGTTAATTTTTATTTATGTATTTTAGTTTTAGCTGATAATTGTTATTGGCATGTATTTACAAAACAAAAACATAAAAGTAGAATTGGTTGTTGAATTTTTTTAAATAAAACCATTGTAAAGTACGAATGTTGAATGAATTTGTAGAAGAGAGATAAAGTGATGTGGAATGTAAAAATAAACAAAATAGGGTATTGAATAATATATCTATTGTACACAGTTTTAGAGAAACTCTAATCATAACACTATATTTGATGTTGAAATAACACTAAATTTGATATTTTGGTGTTAAATTTTATTTTACAGTTGCAATCATAACACCAAATCTAAGAAAACAATATCATATGTAATTTTAAATTTTTTTTTTGTAATACTTTAATTATTTGTAATTATTAATTTATCATATTTTGATTTATGTGTATTTTTGTTATAGTTTTATGTTCTTACTATGTATTTAAACTTTGTATGTTTTTTAACTAGTTTATATATTAATTTATTTTATGTAAAATATCATGTACAGTTAAAAAGTATACTATCAAATATGAAAAGTAAAGAATAAGTGTAGCTATATTATTAAATGAAAAATGAAAAATATATTATCTTAATGTTTAATGTGATTAATAATAATACATTAGCTTTACTATTATGTTATTATATTGATTTTAAAATAATTTAACAATATTAGTTATTCATTATTTAATAATTATAATTTAAATATAAAATTATAATTGATAAATTTTGAAGATAAAAATATATTACATTGTACTAATTTATAAACGAAATTTATATTATACTAACTTTAAAAATATATCACATCGAACTAATTCTCAGAATTATTATACTCAGACCATAAGTGTTCAAATAATGCATTTGCAGTTTAATATGAGCTTTTCTATCTTTGATTTGCTTGTGCCGACCTAAGTTTTTAAAATCGAGCATCATTATCACATGTTATCTCAACTTTTATAGTTGGGTCTTGAAATCATTCTTAAATTGTTGCATCAATATCACATTTTTCCTCTCTAATTATATTAACATTATATAATACATGAAGTCATTAAATCATGCAATACTTTCTTACTCATAAACCGTGCTGATCTTTTATTAAATTGATTGAAGGACTCCAAATGCATGTTCCACATCTTTTCTATAAAATTCTTGCTTCTTTTCAAATATTTTTTTCCCGGGCCACATGGTCGTTAAATTGTTTGAACAAGAATGTACCACTTTGGATATATTCCATCAGCTAGGTAATAACCCATGTTGTAATTTTCCCATAATAACCTCCTAATTGGCAGCCGGAGCAGTGTCTTGAACTAGATTATCAAAAAGATAAGAGGTCTGTAGCACATTAGTATCATTGTAAGATCCTAGTAAACCAAAATATATATGTCAAATCCAAAGATCATAATCAGTTACAGCCTCTAGAATAATAGTGAGAGATCCACGACAGCCAACATATCCTCCTCCCCAAGTTCTTGGGCAGTTTATCATCTCCAATGCATGCAATCTAAACTATCGAACATACCTAGAATCCTAGTTCACCAAGTTAAAGCAATGCAACATTATTGGCGTCAAGTGATCTAAGATAGCAGCTTGAAAAAACCTTGACAACAGCATGCAAAAATCGCTCCAAATTTTCTATAGTTGTAGATTCCCCTATTTTAATATACTTATTGGTAGAATCCGCCGGTAAAACATATACCAACATTGGAAAGAAAACCGTTATTTTTTTAAAACCAGACAAAATAGGTTTACCAATATCATATCTTTGTTGGACAAAGTAATTATCATGTATCTGAATAGCTTCATAAATACGCAAAAACAAAGGACGGCTCATCCGAAATCTTCTCCAAAACAAATGTTTATCTTAAAAATAATTTTTGAAGAGACTGAGAGAAGCATTTTCCCAGTAAGGGTTGACTACTACATGACCGGGTATAGATCCTCCATTTAAAGCCTCAGAGTCAACTAGGTTTTGAGCAATGAAAAAATTATTGTTTGTGATAACTTGATATCATCATAAAATAATTATCTAAAGATAATGATGAAGAATATTTTATTTGAGATGAAGTACTTAAGTGAAAATTGATCTTTCATAAGTAGAAACTAGAGTTTGACCCGCGCTTAGAAAGTGCGGGTTTGTTTTCACTTAACGATCCTCAATTGATTAAAAACTACCATTTTTTTTGTTTCGAATACAATTGAGCTTTTATATTTTCATCATTTGTTTTTTTCAAAATATATTTACATATTAAAAAAATGCATTCTCATTATTGAAATGTAGTAACAATATGAATTATTGATTTTAAATTGAAAATGAGTTTATATTGCCGTATATTTGTATTATAGTTCTAATCATTAATCCATACTTTTTTTATCCATATTCGATTTAGAAGCAAATACAATTTTGACTCATTCTTTCAAAGCGCGTATTGTTGACCATTTTTGATAAAATTTGCATGAATTTATAAATTGTTATAATGTTTGAGTTTGAAACAGTGTTTTGATATCCGACTCAGACTCGTGGTCTAACCTGTATACCCATCACATTGTTATAATCCGGTTCAAATTTAATGGAAAAATTGTTAACTAAAAATCTGAAAGAAATCCGGTAAAAATGCAAAACCCTGCTAACCAACTAGTTGGAAGTAATCTTTATAAAAATGATTTAATACGATATATCACATGGTCGAATTTGATAGGATCCCGATAGACTGTAATCATATTGCTGTAGTTCATTGTTATATGAAAAATTTAAGTAATTATGTTTTAAAGAAAAAACACACGTGGCTAAAGTTGTTTTTCTACTGATTTGTGTATGATAAAGATATTGTTTGTGTATAATTGGTTTTCAAAAAAATACAATTCTTTATGAATTTTATGTGTATAATTAAGTATGAATACTAAAAGTTATTTTCTCAAATGATACTAATGGTTTTAAAATTTAAATTAATGAATAGTCTTGATTATTATGATGCAAACCCAAGATTTGCTTGGACTGCATTTGTAGTTATAGGCCCAAAACCAAAAGGCTAATATGTTATTAATGACAATTAAAAATTCTTTGGAAAAATAAAAGCATTTTAGTTAAAGTTCAGTGATTCAATAAAGAAAAGAAAACATGAAAGAAGTTGTTTGAATAATATAAATATTTTAGAATCATATATATACATATAAATACGATTAATGGGTTACGGCCTCTAGAATAATAGTGAGAGATCCACGACAGCCAACATATTGTCCTCCCCAAGTTATTGGGCAGTTTATCATCTCCAATGCGTGCAATCTAAACTATCCAACATACCTAGAATCCTTGTTCACCAATTTCAAGCGTTGCAACATCATTGGTGTCAAGTGATCTAAGATAGCGGCTTGAAAAAACCTTAATAACAACATGAAAATTGCTCAAATCTTTCTATAGTTGTAGATTCCCCTATTTCAATATACTTATTGGTGGAATCCGCCGGTAAAACATATGCCAACATTGGAAAGAAAACCGTTATTTTTGTAAACCAGACAAAATAAGTTTACCGATACCATATCTTTGTTGGACAAAGTAATTATCATCTCTCTGAATAGCTTCATAAATACGCAAACACAAAGGACGGCTCATCCGAAATCTTTGCCAAAACATCATTTCAGAAAACAAAAGATTATCTTAAAAATAATTTTTGAAAGACTGAGAGAAGCATTTTTCTAGTCAGGGTTGACTATTATATGACCGGGTATAGATCCACCATGTAAAGCCTTAGAGTCAATTAGGTTTTGAGCAATGAGAAAATTATTCTTTGCGGTAACTTGATATCGTCATAAAATAATTATCTAAAGATGATGATGAAGAATATTTTATTTCATATGAACCACCTTAGTGAAAATTGATCTTTCATAAGTAGAAATAAATAATGATGGTGATATTGATATGATTTCCAAACATGGTACCTAGTTTATAGTCACTTCATCTCCAAACATGGTATCTGTCTAAGCTGTTGAATTTTTCCAACTAAAATTTAGAAGTTGTATTTATTAGTCACTTCATGTCTTACATAATTAATCATTTTCTATAAAAAGACGAAACAATTTTAGCCATTAAATTTTTCAGCCAAAAATCAATATCTAACCATTACATTCATTAGTCATTTCATCTCTTACGTAATTTCAAAATTCAGTTTTTTTACACTGATTCATTTTATTCTTCTAAAAGTTCATGACCAAACTGGTCGTCTTACAAAGTCGCAAGAAAACTACTGCAGAAATATGCCAGTATGAAAAAACAAAAAACATTAACTACCAGAATAGATCAATACCAGTAGGTACATTCAACAAAGAGATTTTAACATACCTCAATATTTTAACAGAACACCAAAACTGTACTGTTGCACCAAGACCAAGGGAAAACACTCCTGCTAAACACAACTTTTTCACCACTTGAAATAACAGAAAAAGCAAAGACAGACCCAAGCCGGATGGAACCGAGGGAAGGGCTAAAACATAATATCAGACATTGGATTCCAGACTTGGAAAGAGGTTTGGCAAACACCGCTGCTCTGAACACCACAATCGCAGAGCTACCACAGCGGCATAGACTACACACTGTTAATAAGATATTCCACCATATATCTCTGAACCAAGCAAGCCACCCACCCAAACAGGACACCAGTAAGAGAAAAAATATGGTCCAACCAAAGTCAGATCAACCGAGAATCACAGAGGCTTCAGCTCCGAGGCCCATGCTGAAGAGCACTATCAACCTTCTATAACAGTACAGACTAAGCCAGGCTTCCAGAGAGTAAACACCCGAAGCTTCCATGGAAAATAAGGAAGAGAGAAACACGATGCTACAAGCAGGATAAAGAGGAAGGAGGGTGAAGATCCTCCTCAGCAGCGGCACAGCCAAACCATCAGGGAAGACGACATATCTGAAAAAAATGAACAAGGCGGCTAGGGTTAATTTAAGACCTTGATGCCAGCTTAAGCTACTTTTTATGAATTACTAGGGTCGGTCGCTACGCGTGGATGTTATGTATCTTATATATTAAAACAGAAGTCACAACCTTGATTCATGTGTGATTTTTTTTAAAAATGGACTCTCATTAGAAATCAGTTATCATTCATTTATTACTAATAACATGGTTTAATAATATATCACAACTAATATTACCATAACTCCTACAAAACCGGAATGGTAAACATGACCAATTTTTAATCCTTATTAATTGTAAAATCAATTTATAGATAGCCAGGATGTAAACCATTATCAAACCAGTCTGTGGACCAATATAGTATCATATTGTTATTATTCTGAACATGCAATATAAATCAAATTTTGACTAACCCCTTAGACTAACGACGAACACTATACCAAATGGGTTTAATTAACCACCATATATATATTGCGTTTATAAAACAAATTATATACACCAAATCTGAATTACAGACTAACTAATTGCACCATAATATTTTACAGGCACAATATATTATAGTGTTAAAAATTTGATGTTTTTAACAGTATCCCAAATTTTTTTATCTATTACCAATTTGATTTAGTTTTTAACGGTATGTCCAATTTGATTTAAATTTTATATATATTTCAAATTTAGAAATAAAAAATATGTAAAATAGTACTGTTACGTAATATGTTTTCAAAACAAAATTTGTTAGAAGAATACAAAATTTGAATTTTTTTATAATAATAATATCATAAATCACATAAACAGAGGTATGATAGAGTTAGATAATATATAATACTAAACTATATTAATTTATTGATAATTTTTTTTTATAAACTAAAATGATTTAGTATATAAAATAAAATTCGCACGGTTGTTCGGGTCGAGATCTAGTTTTTTTTTTAAGATCACAGTTCGATTTAACCGTCCCATCACTCCGTTAAAAATATACAAATGTTTTTATTCTTAAAAATGGCATCTTCTCTTTTACTATTTTTGTTCTATTATTTAAACTATTTTGTAGAAAAAGTTATTGTCTTCTCCATAAGAAATTTAAAATTCGCATAAATCTTTTTATTTATTTAGGTAGGTTAAAAAATCAGCATAAACATTTCTTATGATTTTTCTGTTTTACGAGTACATAAACCTTTTAGAGAGTTCAATGCTTGTGCTTTGGACCTCAATAAAGTTTGACTTTGGTTGCTCGATTCCTCTTGGCTCAGATTCCTTCTTGGCTCAGATTCCTCTCTTCTCCTTATTGGCTTTGATTCCTCTCTTTCATGGGTGTTTAGCTGTTGAAATATAATCTCTTTAGTTGTCAGCTAGCTTTGGACTGCGAAAGTTGTCGCCTTTGTATAATATCTTTGTTTGTGTTATATGTTTCATATAATCTTTAAGTGTAAAAAAACCTTTTAGGGAAATAGTGAAAGAGCATAAAAAATAAATATTTGCTATGTTAGGTGGTTTATAATTCGTTGTTCAACTCTGACACGAATATAATATAAATGGTATGAACCATGCATAGGGGATCCAAAACTCTACTGGAAATATTATGACAATCTTGGCCTGGTGGTGCCTGAGAAGCAGCTTCCTCAAAGAATGTTTTGAGATACTTCAGCTTCTTTGCTAGCAGAAACCTTGGCTTCCTGCATCACATCTACTACAGTTTTTGAGAATGACATGAGCTCCATCTTTTTTCCACCTGCAGTGCATGTTTCAACTCAGAACTTAAAGATCAAATTGTAATAATAATGACTTTTTGGGTGATGTCATCAAAAATAAATTAATAAATAACAGTTGGTAGTGTCCAAACTTATCGCTTTATGTGAATGAAATCGACGAACAAATATATAGCGCTGGAGGAAAAAATAGTAGCTTCTAATAGAAACATAAGAAGCACAGATATACAAAACCATAGCTTCTAATACATTGCATATTTCAATTCAAAACTTAAGAATCAAAATGTAAGAAAGAAACTCTTTGGATGGTATCATCAAGGCGCATTAAGAAATTTAAGTTAGCAGTGTTCAAACCGTAGCTTCTAATAGATGGAAAAAAAATACTCAAAACATACAAAACTACCTCAAACCTGGCTTTAAATGGTAGACTCCTCACCTAACTCTTTGCTTTTATCGAATACAACCTTTGGCGACTGAGGCAACCAATCGTCATCACCCGCTACAATCACTTTCACATCTTCGTTTCTTTAACCTATATAAAAGCAAATAGTAAATGTTTCAGAAAAAACAAAACAAAACAAAAGAAAAGTGTTATTTTTATTAATCTATACAAAGATTCCAGTTCCAATAAGGTTATTGATAAGACTAAAACTAAGGACACGTAAATAGAACAAAAAACAATCCCAAGAATCAAACAACAGTTTCAGGTCTTCCATAGCCTTAAGCATATTAACTTTATTCTATTCTCCTTTCTCTTGTGAGTTGTGAATTTCAATATACACAAAGAACTCAGTGAGCAAGAAAATCATAAAGATCAATGCTTAATGTGTGGAAACCTTTGGCTCTCTTCCTTACCGGTACCTCCAAGACATCAGATTCAAGTTTTCAAACCGAGAAGAAGAATTTAATCTCTATATTCTCTAGTTCCGTCGCCAAATCAATAACGGAAACTCACCTGTCACTGAAAACAAAATTAGAGAGCTGAACACAATACATCGTCGATAAAATAAGTTTTAGTGGTTTTAGGAATTGTGAGGATTAAATTTCAGGGGTTGAAGGAGTAAAGATAGTTCTTAATGGAGATGAATTGATGAATCTCATAACGTTTGGAGGAGAAGAATCTCAGACGAACCGACGCGAACGACCCAGCTGTTCATCACGAAGAATCGTTTCACACAACCTCCTCAAACTCCATTAATGGCTGGCGATGGATTCTTCTGATGATAAACTCTAGATGAGGAAGTATAGATAGAAGACGACGATGAACGAACACCGTGAAGAATATGCTGCTTTCCTTTCAATTGGGCTGGCCTTTTTCACAAATCAAAATATCTATAGAGCATGCCCAAATAATATAAATGAGAAGGACCGTAAACAATGAAAACAAAACCCATCAAATCGGTTTTAATGAAACGATGTGTTTTGTCTAACTGGGACACGTGTCTCACCTACGTGAGTTGATTTTCTGACATGTCCGCCTACGTGAAGGCACAAGAGAGATATAACTCTCTTTTATATAAATAGATAGATAGATAGACTAAGATAGGTCCACCCTACGTGGGATAGATCGGTTTTTATAAATGATATAAGAGTGTTTAATTTTTCTTTATGTTTTATGTTAAGTTTGGTGTGATTATGACTATGTTGATAGTAAGAGTCCGTTAATTTAAGTGATGGATTATAGACTAATTGTAAGGCATGTATTATGCATATTAATATCACTGAATCATAGACGACGAATATTGTGGTATACCAACTGACAATGGACGTAAGCATCGACCGTATCATATGTATATAGAAAATAGACAGTATATGTGTACATATATTAAAACCAAGGTATAGCAAGTATAATCAGGTTATGAGTTGGTGTGATGTATAAACAGGTGATGGTGTGTGTATAAATAGGTGACGCAGCTTTGAAGCTATAAATATGCATACAGGTCATGTGCTTAGCTCCTTAACTATCATGAAACCGCAGATACTGTGTGAGCATTAACGATGACGTATACGTCCCATCTTAAGCTATGATACAGTCCAGAAGCATCTATTGAATAAAATGATAATACAGCGCAATATGAGTGGATCCAACTCTTGTTTAATATATGTTGTCGTTGTCAAATAGGACTTACAATATGCGGATGATTGATTACGTGAAACATAATCATATTTACAATCATGATAGAATATAGAGGATACTAACTTGAATAATAACCATAACATTCCCGAGATGAGTTTTCTTTTATATTTGATTTTAAATAACCAAAATAATAAAAGTACCAAATAGTGAAATGACAAACATAATCATATTTACAATCATGATAGAATATAGAGGATACTAATTTGAATAAAACGACATAATACCAAACATTTCCGAAATGAGATATATTTTATATTTGGCTTTAAAAAACCAAAATTATAAAAGTACCAAAGAGTCAAAGACAAACTTGTTCATAAAGCAATACCAAAGATGACAAAAAACAACCAAGGAAACGACTTAAGCATAATAGAAAACGGGAAAAACTGCGGCTTGAACTCCAATCCTCTTCACCTAAGCCTTGCGTGCTTTCTTCACCATGTCTGATGCTCCTTCCGCCTGGCTACTTCCACCAGCTTCCACCTTAGCAGGCACTGAGACGGCACCGGGGTTATCATCTCCATTGTCATCGTCGCCTCCCTATTTGAATCCAAAAAAGTCCCATATATTTTAATACCGAACAGCTAAATATCTGGAAAACTTATAAACCTTACATTATCAACGAATGCAGGCTGTGGCTCACGGTCACGCTCATTGAGGAAACCTGAGACAGTAAAGGTCTGATGATTCACTGTGAAATTGAATGAACTCACCCTCACTTGGAATGTGTAGGTCTTACCTACCATGTCTGACACAAATGGTGGGGCCTGAGTTTCCTCCGGTTGACCCCTTCACCAGCCTGAGTAAATATTGGTTCAATGCGACTGCATGAATAAGTAGCCAAAAATATGAATGGCGGTTGATAAAGTACATACCAAAAGAAGGCCAGTTCCATAGGCCTTCATGTTGTGAAGTTTCGTCATCACCCCACCGAAACAGACAAACAGAGCTTCACCAGTTTCATCTGCAATAGACATCTCCACACGGTATCTAGCGGAAAGAGAACATGTATCAGATCCCAAAGGTGACTTTGTGTTAGGTCGGAAGTTCAATGTAAATGAATAAGTTGCTGATAATTAGTACATACGGGAGGACACCAACTGCATTAGTGTTGTTGCAAGGCAGACATGTAAAAGATGGGACAGTGCGCTGAAGTTTCTTGGCACAGTTTGAGTAAGAAACATAGCACCATCCCTTTTCCAACTTTATTTCAGCCACTTTACAAATAAAATCAATTTCCTACATTGTTTGAAAACCATAGTGACACACAGAAACTTATACATTCAACATTTAGCCATTATAAATCTGGTTGCCATACCTGCGAGGGAGCAAGCAGTTATGACAAAATCATTGAGCTTCGCTATGCTCAGATATTCGACCTTAGCATATCCCCTTAGCAGTGGAGAGCTGGTGTAGGCCAGTGTCTTGTGCGACCAACCTGCTGATACACGTTATGGTATCACGTACCAGAGAAAGAAGACTAGAAA
Organism: Brassica oleracea var. oleracea; assembly: GCF_000695525.1. NCBI lineage: Eukaryota > Viridiplantae > Streptophyta > Magnoliopsida > Brassicales > Brassicaceae > Brassica > Brassica oleracea. The sequence goes on along the minus strand of NC_027751.1, from coordinate 16,315,441 downwards.
CTAGTATCTTCCTTAAAGCATTAATAGAGATTTGGTATTTTTCCTATTCTAGATATTAAGTAGTTTTCCTTTCTTACTTAGGGTTATGATTTGTAATAGCCCTATATAAACATATCTAATTATCAATAAAGAATCATCTTCCAGCATAACCTTATTCTCAGAGAGAGACTAGGGTTAAAGGAAGCTTTGCAATCAAGTTATCTCTACTCTTACCTGTAATCACGGCACCAGTTACGCGAGCACAAACGGCTCGTATCAATTTGGTATCAGAGCCGAACGATTCAATGGGGGACACTGAGGCGCTTACGAAACAGATCACAAAGATGATGGAGATGATGCAATCGATGAATGCAAAGATAGATGATAACATGAAAACCCAAAGTGCTAACATGAAAACTCTACAAGAGAGAATGGTGCGTCACGAAACTACTAACGAGGATCGCGGTAAGACGATCAAATTCTCACCCGAAGAACTTTCTGAAGTTGAAATATTAAGTGGAAGTAAAGGGAGCAAGGGGGCGATATCATTCGATACCAGAGCTGGTACGAGTTTTACACCATCCCAAGCTGAGAAAGACATTCCGGTGAGGAGTTGCGGCTTGGCACACGAGTCCAATTATGGGTTCTCTGGGGGATCATGGCCAAACCGATCTGTAGGAAGAGAACGAGGGCATAGGAGGACAGATGGAGGAGGAGACTGGAATGTAAGACCAATTGGAGCGGCACCACGCGACTCGCATCCAAATTGCGGAGATTATCGAAACTCGGAAGGGTTGATGGAAGGATATTACGAAACTCGTGAGGACAGAAGCAACATCTTCGAACGAAGATGTGTGAAAGCGGCCAAAATAGAGTTTCCACCATTTGATGGGACAACCGATGCTATGGAGTGGCTACAAAAGTGTGATGACTTCTTTGCGGACCAAAGAATTTTCAGTGATGATACGAAAGTTAGACAAGCAACTTTTGTTTTAACGGGCCAAGCATACCACTGGATCATCAACTTGCGAAGATTGGTAACACATAGGCTTGGATGGGGGGAGTTTAAAAGGATCTGCAAAAGTCGATTTGGAAAGGCAGATGCAGTGAACCCAGTGGGAGAATTGTCAAATCTTAGACACACGGGAACAGTGGATGAGTACTGCAGTCAGTTTGAAGAATGTCTAAGCCGACAAACTAGACTCTCGGGTGATCAACAACTATGGCAATTCTGTGCCGGGTTGACAGATAGTTTACGGAAAGAAGTTGAATATCTGCGTCCTGAAACAATTTTTGAAGCCATAGAGTATGCTAGAGATAACGAGTACAAGATTGACAATGATAAACGCACCAGGACGTTTGGTGGTCATCTAGCGCCTATCACTAAGACCCTTGGTGTATCAGCTCGGCAAGAGAATCGAGGATCAGAAGTAAAAACGAAAAAAATCAGGACCTCAAAAGCAAACGGGCCAGAAGAAATTTTGGAAAAAACTAACGCCAGCAGAGATGGCGGATCGAAGAGCGAAAGGGCTTTGTTTCAATTGCGATGACTTATACACGCCTGGCAATGTTTGTACTCCAGTTCTCTTTCATATTATGCCAGTCATGGAGGGAGATAATCAAGACGATGAGTGGATTGAGGAAGACGAGTTAGAAATCTCCATAAACGCCATGAATGGGGAACAAAACGAGCGAACCTTTCAAGTACAAGCTAATATCATGACAGGAAGAGGTTGGGTATTACTTGATACAGGGAGCACTCACCACTTTATCAAGAGCAGTTTGGTAGAGAAGTTGGGCATCCCGATGCACCAGAAACCTGGCCGGTTCGTAGCTCTTCCCAACGGAGGGTGATGTCCAATAGAAGGGTTTTGTCAAAACATGTCAATGACGGTACAAGGGCACCAATTCAAAACTGACTGCTTTGCAATTCCTCTGAAAGGTTTCGATGTGGTTCTTGGAATCAGATGGTTGAATGCATTAGGAAGAGTGATATGGGATGGACCAAATAAAACTGTCGAGTTCAATCATGGCTCCACCGTAGTTATATGGCACGGAGAAGCGGAAGAACGTGGCAAGACAAATATATCTCTTCA
>NC_027751.1:16311625-16313072 GCF_000695525.1 Brassica oleracea var. oleracea | reverse complement strand
GGCCTCAACCGGCTACAGTTCGTGCATTAAGGGGATTTTTGGGTCTGTCTAGATATTACCGTAAATTCATTCAAGATTATGGCGTCATTACTGCACCATTGACTCAACTCTTAAAGAAGACGGGGTTCGGTTGGAACGAGACTGCAACAGAGGCTTTTCTCGCCTTGAAAAAGTCTCTTTCTGAATCTCCAGTATTGGCACTACCCGATTTCACTAAAGAATTTGTTGTGGAATGTGATGCTTCTGGGAGTGGTATTGGAGCAGTTCTACAACAAGATGGACACCCTATTGCTTGTTTTAGCAGAACGTTAGCAGTTCGTCATGTCAAGCTCGCAGCATATGAGAGGGAGTTAATTGGGTTGTCAAAGGCAGTGCTTCATTGGAGACCATATCTATGGGGGCGCCGGTTTCTCATACGAACAGATCACTACAGTCTTAAGTATCTACTAGAACAACGGCTCTCAACATCTCCCCAAGTTCATTGGATTAGTAAACTACTTGGCTTTGATTTTTCAGTCGAGTTTCGTTCTGGAATGACCAATAAGGTCGCTGATGCTCTATCTAGGCGTGATGACAGTGGACCAGAAGAGGTTAGTGAACTTCACGCCCTACAAAGCTCTACAAGCGGTATTCTGTCCCGAATCCGCCAAGAGATTAAGACCAACGAAATACTTGGAGAACTCAGAGATAGAATTATTCGTGGAGAAGAATCAGAACTATGGGAAGCAAAGGATGGTCTTATCTTTCGCAAAGGAGTTGTTTATTTGGATTCCAATTCCGAATTGTTGCGAGAAGTAATGACTGGTTTTCATAACTTTGGCCATGAAGGTGTCCAAAAGGCTATGGAACGTATCCGCAGGGATTTTTATTGGAAAGGTTGGAAGAAGAGTATTCAAGAGTTTGTGAGTACTTGTCAGGTTTGTAAGAAAAATAAATGGGAAACACTTCAACCTGCAGGATTGATGCAACCACTGACGATTCCAACTAAAATATGGGCTGACATCTCTATGGATTTTGTTGAAGCATTGCCAAAAGTTTCAGGAAAGACAGTTATTCTGGTGGTGGTCGATCGCTTCTCTAAGTACGCACATTTCATTGCCTTAAGTCATCCTTATACTGCTGTTTCTGTAGCTCAAGCGTTCTTCCGAGACATTGTAAGATTGCATGGGATTCCAGAAACAATTGTATCAGACAGAGACAAGGTCTTTCGTAGCATTTTTTGGCGTGAATTGTTCAGACTTATGGGTACTAATCTGTGTTTCACGACTGCCTATCGACCGCAATCTGATGGACAAACGGAGGTGGTTAATAGGACGTTAGAGATGTATCTTCGGTGTGTTACAGGGGATGAGCCACGGCAATGGCTTACTTGGCTTCCTTGGATTGAGTATTGCTATAACACATCCTACCACACTAGTCTCAAAGATACGCCATTTAGGATGGTTTA
>NC_027751.1:16304034-16311525 GCF_000695525.1 Brassica oleracea var. oleracea | reverse complement strand
ACAGCTCACCGTCGCAAAGAGAGCGTTCACAAAGCTATCTCCCAATTTTTATGGACCATTTGAAGTACTAGCTCGTGTGGGAACAGTTTCCTATCGTCTCCGTCTTCCGGCTGGGTCTCAAATTCATGATGTTTTCCACATATCACTGCTTAAAGCGCACAAAGGAGACCGACCCAATACAGAGCCTCTGCTACCACCGGTTTTTCAGGGACGAGTGTTACCGGCTACACCAGTCAAGTTTCTTCGAGCTCGCAGGAGGTGTTCGACAAGTTCTTGTCAAATGGACTGAAGATTCGGAGACTGCGACATGGGAAGATGCAGAGAAGTTATGTGAAGCATTTTCAGAGATAGAGCTTGAGGACAAGCTCTTTGTCGAGGAGGGGAGTAATGATACACGTTATGGTATCACGTACCAGAGAAAGAAGACTAGAAACTAGTATCTTCCTTAAAGCATTAATAGAGATTTGGTATTTTTCCTATTCTAGATATTAAGTAGTTTTCCTTTCTTACTTAGGGTTATGATTTGTAATAGCCCTATATAAACATATGTAATTATCAATAAAAAATCATCTTCCAGCATTAACCTTATTCTCAGAGAGAGACTAGGGTTAAAGGAAGCTTTGCAATCAAGTTATCTCTACTCTTACCTGTAATCACGGCACCAGTTACGCGAGCACAAACGGCTCGTATCACCTGCGTTATTAAATTTAAAGATTATACGGTGGTCTTTGTCACAGAATTAGTGACTGTGTAAAGAAAACAATTTGTTTTTGTTTTGTTTTTTTTTTTTTTTTTTTTTTTTTTGACGTCGAACGGCCATTCAATTACTCAAGCTTGAGGTGGTCTGGGTAACCAGACCGGAATAGAACAACCAATGAAAAATAACTCCATGCGGAAGGTCCTAGCAGCCTTAGCTAAAAAATCAGAAAACTGGTTGCGCACTCGTGGCACATGGGTGATCTTGAAGTACAGGAAACAAATCTGCAGCATCTCTATCTTCTCTAATTCTGTTGCGAAGATTGGCCCCTCCTGGGGTTCCTTTATCATTGCAATCAGCTACTTGCAGTCTGTTCCAAAGCTCTGGCATGGCGGGTGTTGAAGCATATTCTCCATCGCCTATCGCAGTGCTTCTACCTCTGAATGCAATGCTGATTCACATCGAGTGAAATTCCAAGTTCCCATAAGTTGTATGTTCTCCCCACTATCCATCCAGACCCATCAAATCCACTAAATCGATCAGAAGCTATCCAAGATCCATCTAACATGCAAATATTACCCAAGCTTAAGACTTGGTTTTCATCATTATTGCTGGCCTGTACTACTGGTGGTATCATCTCATTTACATTAAACCATGCTTAACATTCACTTTCTGCGTACCGAACTAGTTCCAAAGGGTTTATGTCTATTCCCCTGAAGAGTTTATCATTACGAGCCTTCCAAATATACCATACTATCATGGATAAGGATCCCTGTCTTGGCATGGTTCTAAGATATCATTCTTCCTCTAGAATAGATAGTCCATGTTTGTGTAGACGCTTGACACTGGAAATGTACATGGGCTTGTAGGAGTTATTGATAAGGACCATACTTGGAGAGCTGGAGGGCATTCAAATATTGCATGAGTTACAGATTCTTCTATTTCTCCACACCTTGGGTATTAATTATCGCACCTCATATTCCGCCTTACTAGATTCCTCGTTACTGCCACCTGACCCGTTATCAATTGCCATATAAGATGGCACATCTTCCTTGGCGCTTCAACTTCCAAGCAAAGGCTTGAAGTTTAGTGATACTTGGTTCCAGTATTTCATTTTCCTCTTCTGGCTTCAGCAGATTTTGAGCAACCCAGTATCCAGACTTCACTGCGTATTAGCCATTCCTCGTGTAGTTCCAACAGAAAGTATCACGGCGATGAGTAGAGTTTATGACCATACTACGGATGAGTGGTATGTCATCGGGATGGACATAATCCTCTAGTAGCCCTACGTCCCATTCCTTTGATTCCTGATTAATGAGGTCACTAACTCTCATATTCAGATGCATCACAGGCGCTACAGGTATAGCTGGTCTAGCAGGTGTCGTTGGAATCCACAGATCCTCACACACCTTAACTTCATAACAAGAATGAATCTTTTGTCTGATCCCCAAAAGCAAAAGCTTCCTTGCGGCAGAAATGCTTGTCCACACATATGATAGACTACTTGTAGAGGTTGGTCTTAATGGCGAGGTCATTCCATAATATCTGCCCCTCAAGACTCGGGCAACCAGTGAATCAGGGTACTGAACTAATCTCCATAATTGCTTTGCCAATAGAGCCAGATTAAACTCATGAATCAAATGGAAGCCAATCCCGCCCTCTTCTTTTGGTTGACAAACCTTTTCCCATTTCGCCTAGTGTATTTCTATTTTTGGTGGATTCGAACTCCGGCAAAATGGTGCAATGGCACTGGCGAGGTTTCCACAAATCTCCAATGGGAGCAGAAACGTCGACATAACGTATGTCGGAAGAGCGAGTAAAATGGATTTGATCATTACCTCCTTCCCCCCTTTTGAGAGCCATCTACCTGTCCATCCATTTACTCTATGCATCAGGTTATCCTTTAGAAATGCAAAAAGTTTGCATTTGGAGCCACTAATATCCTCTGGGATTCCCAAGTACTTTCCCATCCCACCATCATTATGTATTCCAAGTGCATCTTTAATCTCTTGCCTAGTAGTTGCATTAATCCTCTTACCAAAGAGTAAGGAAGATTTATCAAAATTAATACATTGACCAGATGCTTTACCATATGTCCTGACTACTTTCATTACTTCTTCACATTCACGGGGCTCCGCCTTACAGAAGAAAAAACTATCATCAACAATGAGAAGGTGGGATACCAAAGGACACGCGCGTGTGACACGCATCCCCGTTATCTTCCCTTGATTCTCTGCATGATTAAGAAGGCTAGCGAGCGCTTCCGTGCAAATAATAAAAATGAAAGGAGACAAAGGATCTCCTTGGCGTAGGCCTCTACCAGGAACAATATTTCCTCTTGGCTATCCATTCATAAGTACCTTATATTTCACCGACGTAAAGCATCGCATTATCCAGCTGATCCATGTTTCTAAAAAACCCATCTTACGCATGATAACTTCATTGAACGACCATTTTATCCTGTCATATGCTTTGCTCATGTCCGTCTTAATGACCATCCTTTTACTGCGTCCATTTGGTTTAGTCCTCAGAGCGTGGAACATTTCTTGGGCAATCATAATGTTGTCTGAAATCTGTCTTCCAGCAACAAAAGCTGACTAGGTTTCCAAAATCAAACCTGGTAGCACTTTCTTTAATCTCTGGCATAACACCTTAGAGATTATCTTATAGCAGACATTACACAAACTAATAGGTCTAAATTGAACCATATCATTAGGTTTGGCCGTCTTTGGGATGATACATATATTCGTATCATTCAGTCCATTCGCCAACATCCCTTCAAAAAGGAATTTATTAACCATAAAAGTTAACTCCTCCTTTACAATATCCCAGAATTTCTGATAGAAAAGCACTGTCATCCCATCCGGTCCAGGTACCTTGTCTAGATGCATAGCAAAAAGTGTTTAATGAGTTTAGTTTTGTGTTACATGATCGTTACTTTTATTTTATCGTATCATTTTTTCCATTGAACTTATTTGTTATAAAAAAGTCTTGTCTTCTGGTTCGTTGCAGTTTGACTAATTCTATAAGTAATACAACTGTTGCAATTATTTGAATAAGACTATATTTATTTGTCATGTAAATCTCTTAATATATTTGTTTTGGATTAAATTTTCTAGTTTCACTTTTGTTTACTTTGTATCTTGTCGAGTTCTTTTATATTGTAGCTTTTGTTAAACTTTTAACAAATATATTTTCATATCTATACATTTTTAATTATAAAGGTAACATTAGCTTTCACTACTTTATTACAATAGCTTTGATTATTTATTTTATTTTTTATAAATCATATACTTGTTTCACTATTAAAATAAATCCTAATAATGTGATTATTTTATTTCTATATTTGTCCAACTTTCACTTATATAGGAAATGCAATAAATTATTAAAACTTATAATCGATTAGATAATTAATACTAAAAACATATGTCATTCCTCTTTTACATTTTTATTTCTTGAATCCAGAAATATTTTATTTTGTATTTCTTATAAAATTATGATAATATATAGAGGAAAGTGTAATTAAAAAAGTATTTTAATTAGGCATGAAACATGGGAACCTAATACTAAGTTTTATTACTAATTAAAAATACATGTTTGTTTAAAATTTTATGTGTTATTATATTTAAAATCCAAGTATATCATGTTATTCGAATAAATAGTTATGATTGCAAAACAAACGACACTGGTTAATTTTAAAAAATCATTTAACACTGTTTTTTATTAAATATAATATATTTATCATATACTCCCTCTGTTACAAAATACAAGAAATTTTAGGATGAGGCACAACTATTAAAAAACTTATTTTTATCTAAAAAATTATCATTAAAATATAAATTTAAAATTATTCAACCAATCACAAAACAGACTACAAAATAGGATTGATTACACAGTTTTTGATAAAGTGAAAAAGTACATTGAAATATGAAACATCATCTATTTTGAAACATCAAAAACTCCATAAAACATCACCTATTTAGAAACAGAGGGAGTATATATTAACAATTTACTGTATATTATCACATGACCTTAATATTTTTATTTTAATATATTACGATTCTTATTTTACTTAAAATTAATAATTTTTATATAATATTAAAAGTTTTATTTAAACAATTTCATCTTGCACTTTACGAAACAAATGATGAGAAACAGCGAGAGTATACGTTTCTGGATTCATCAAACTCATTCGCAGAAATTATGACATTATGTCAATTGCAGAGGAAACATCCTTACATAATGTTATTAGAATGGAACCATTTATGCAATCTTGGAATCAACAAAACTAAAACTCATGAATCTTTCAAATACATCATCCAGCTTCTCCATTTCTTCTTTGCTTCCAATGTAAAGCGCAACCTTCGGATGTATCTGTAAGGTACACCAAAGAAAATGCGTCTGATGACACCCAAACTTTGGATATAAGCTACTGTAATAAACTAAACATGAAATGTGTTTTGTATTACCTTGGCCAGTTGGATATTAGTACTATCTGGTGACCATATGATCCTTTTCCTCCAGCTTGTTCAACAATGAATCTCATCGGTGCATACTCATACAAAAGCCTAAGCTTTTTGCTCTTGGCGTCATGTGGATACACGTAAATCCCACCGTACAACAAAGTCCTGTGAAAAGTCTATGACCAAAGTTCTGATGTACCTTGCCGAGGAAGGTTTCCCACTTGGACCTGGGTCCTTGAGATCACCAATGTACTACTTCAGATTCTCGTCCCACAGCTGGTAGTTCCATTTGTTGAAAGAGTATATTTTCCCGGACACCTTTGCCTAGCTTAAGAACGAAGATGACACACATTAACTGTACATCTTTGTTCTTCTGACCCAAGCTGCAAGCAACACATAGCCAAACATCAACAACATTATGTACATTATGTATCTTTTAGTAGTGGCCATGTGGAAAGTGAAAGGGAGAGTCGTTAATTACAGCGTAGATTTCGTCAATGAAACACTCGTCATTGGGGCTCTAGATACCGAAGATGGAACCGGTGGAAACTGCAACGTCGATGTTGGAGGAACCGTCGAGAGAACTGAAGCTGGCATTGTAGCTGTAGTTGTAGGAGCAGAAGGTGTTGGATCAGGGTAGTTAGGTGAAATCTGAACTGGGGGAGCATGTCTTTGGAGTTTAACGAAGGCATTGAAAGTGATTGCAGCTATCGAATTCACTTGTCACCCAATAAGCTCCGCACCGGAGTCTCTAAGAAGCACAAAAGTTGCTTTGTCCTCGTTACCGTGTACAATATTTCCACTATGTATCTGTGAATACATTTAGAGACGACATGGCGATGAACGTTAACATACATGTGGAGATAGTATTAATACAAAAGTAAACCATGATACGTAAGTTTAGATTATAACAAAATGGACAGCTAAAAATTTGTTGATATTGAAGACAAACTAATAACCGCTGACGTAAAAGCTAAAATGAAGGATGCTACATTGTGACTTACGTAATCGTATATGTGTAGCCACCAACTCATTTTGTGTTACTGGTGCGATCAAGACGACGAAAGGGGCAGATAGGCTAGCGTTGAACTTGCGGCGGAACTCTGCCACAACGGTGTCGCAGAGGTAAACAATCAGGGCATGGGAAGATGGTTTCCACTAGGAGGATGCACGGTCTTTTACTCGTTCCGCCTGTGATATCAACTATGCCTTCTTTGTGTTATTGCCCATCGATCATCTTCATATGGCCTACCCCATCTTCAAATTTGAAAATAAACTAATATGAGTGAACTCTAAATAGGCTGGTAAAAAACGACATTGTGAAAAGTCTTTATTAACTAATGGAAAGTTGGAGTTACCGTATAAATCACCACTCAAGTGATCTTTGGAGAGCTGATTCCCGATGCTTAAATAATTGATATACGCAAATGTAAATATTGATTCGAATTTGAGATGTAAAAATAGTTTACCTTGTAAATACTTGGTACATGAATTCAAAGTTGAGGCTGTTGATATCCACAAACAAGTGTCGTCCCATGATCCTTACTTTAACTTAGACCCTCAAATTTTCATAATAATTTACTTCAAAATTAAGGGGATAAGTTCCTTTTAGAAAAATAAGATACTTGACATGCGCTGCCCAAGAACACAGTATGACTTTATTAGTGCTGGCTAAAAGAAGGAGATGAAATTATATATATTCTAAAATGTATATTGATAAAGTGACCAAGCAAATCACCTTATCACAATAGACGTTTAGCTCTTCTATGGTTATCATCTGAATCAACATATCTGGAAATATTGTACGAGAAGCAATCACATAGAATTAAAACCAAAGTAACGATTGATGAAACACGAATTAGCTAGACATACAAATATGTATTACGAAAACAAGATATCTTTGTAGTAACGTGATATCACTCAAATTACCCTAAAGAGTGAATTACTCTCTCAAATAAGAGGTTCAGATGCAGTACTTAAGGATCGAATCCACAAGGACTCTAGGATTACTCAACATATCTAAGGGATTAGAAATAAAGATAGATTAAGGGGTTTGTTTGTTTAAAAACAGTAAATGATGAGTCGAACAAGGCAATTGTTCGGCTGTTTAAGTTGAAGTTGTTTTAAGGATGGGAAAACAACTAGACTTAGACAAATTTTCAGGTATGAAAGCATGCAACTTAGTTTAGACTAAAGGGTTTGACGGTTTTTGAACTCAAACAATGGTAAAACCAGATAGGTTTTCTTTACTAGATCTCGGATCTCAACTGTCATCTTTTGATCTCGAAAAAGAGTCGATCGATGTGACGTGATGCACATCGTTCGATACAT
>NC_027751.1:16303142-16303418 GCF_000695525.1 Brassica oleracea var. oleracea | reverse complement strand
CCTTCTATCAAGTAGCTGAACCTGTAATTGCTTTGAAAAGACTCTAAAACATAATAAATATATCTTAAAACACTTATATACCATGACTAAAAATCGGTGAAATCCATGGTATATCAACTCCCCCGGACTTATCCTTTTGCTTGTCCTCAAGCAAAACAAACGGACAGTCTCTCTGAAAGAGGGTTGGAAATAGCAGGGACTCATAGAATAAAACATAGAAGTCATCACCTCTACAATATCGCATTCCACATCTAAAAGGTCCTAATCACAAAAGCA
>NC_027751.1:16302885-16303075 GCF_000695525.1 Brassica oleracea var. oleracea | reverse complement strand
ACCAACCTCATTTCTTAGCATAAATAAAAGTGCAGGCTTTACCTTGGGAGTATCGATCACAGGATGCAAAGATTTTCAAACAAGTATCTGGGTATGCAGGTAAAAGTTAGTTCCTATATTTTCTCTCTACTAATTTCTCTCTTTAGTCAAAGTCTGCTTATATTGCAAGATCATTGACCAAGATTGGACA
>NC_027751.1:16297311-16302777 GCF_000695525.1 Brassica oleracea var. oleracea | reverse complement strand
GTTCGAATTCTTTTTGTTGGAATCCTTATGAAGCAAGCCTTAATAGTTGTAGCCACCAAGTCCTGTTCGGATTCCACCTAACTAGTCACCTATTATATATATATATATATATTTTTTTTAAGAAAATAAATATCTCTACCTATAAATCTAGGGTCGAAATAGAGGGAGAAAATGTGATAAATCTACACAAGGATTTACCTTCCAAACTTGTTTGAAGAATCCGATCCCGTGTATACCAAGCCCCTAGACAAGCAGTTCTGTCAGATTCAGTGATGGAGGTTAGCTTTGGTTCTTTCAAACAAGCTAGACAAGTGTGTATAGTTGACAGGTTGATCCACTTTAGCATCTTTAGTACTATCTGCAATCAATAAATCTCGAATAATGCTAAAAAGTGGTTAGACATTCAAGTAAAAATCATAAGTTCATAGTCCCCTTCTTGACTTAATAAGATTATTTTTGAAAATATTTTTGACAAAACTCAAGAAGATGGTGTTAGTACAACCGCCTCCAGATTTAAATTACACTATCTCGGTGTAAAGTGTCCAAAGGTGGTGATAAGCAAAGTTAGATGTTTGAGATGTTAGAGCAAAGTGTCGTACCTCTCTGTCCCGCACATCGATCGATACCATCCTCTCCGTATCGATCGACGGCGTAGAACATAAAATTCTGCGTCATGTCTGTAATCTAACTCATATGATCTGTCAGTGTGGTTAGCTCTGTTAGACACTCCAAACATAAAAAACAAGTAAACAATCTCAAACATAAAGCATAGATATGTCTAAAATAAAAATCCTACAAGTTCGAAAAATAGAAAAAAAAACGTCGTCGCTCCCGGACGAAGGATCCCTGCACTGCCTAGAAGGTCCTGCTGCTGCTGGTGAGTGCGCTCTGATGGTCCTCCTGCTTGTGCAAGATACTCTAGCCCAGATGGCACAAAGAGCATCCACAACTACCCTTTGAAAGTCTCCCTAATCGCGCATAGGGATGTCTGGTATGATCTGGAAATCAGGAAGAGGTGCCTCCGGTGGTCCCTGTGTAGCTCTGCCTCAACGAACTCCGGGAGGTCTGTGCAGGATGGCCGGAAGATCGCGGAGGAGCTGGGGATCGGGCATGAACCGGAGCCTATCGACCTGGTCATCGAAGTCTTTGATCATCCTGTTCGGCATCTGCAGCAGACGGCGCAAGGTCCACCAAGTAGCTCCGAGGTTTGGAGTCACCACGTCGTCGATCTCATCGAGATGAGTCAGGTTCACCAAGCCGTTTACTCCACAGAAGAGTAGTGTAAGCTCCTGTATACTGACCTTGTTGGGCTCCATCTTGCAAACCAACGTGTTTGCAAGAGCCCGTAGAAAGTACCGGAGGGTGGGGTGACGGATGTCTGTCTGAGTAGCTGAGTTGGAGTTCCACACCCCCGTGCCGATTATCTCCCAGAATCCATTGAGGCCTAGGAAGGGTGGAATCTTGCTCACAGCTGCAGCCACATCGAAACCGTAGATGCGGCAGAGCTCGGGGATGGAGATCCTGTATCGAATTCCCCTGGCGAAGAAGGTCAGTGTACCATCTCCTGCTACCCTCGCCTTCGAGGTGCTGTAGGTGAGCTCGACTGTGGCCATAAACTGTCTGACCAAGTCGACGTGGAGATCGTATGCGCGAGTGGCCATGGTACCAAGTCCGAGCTGCGTGATCATCTCCCTGATGTCTGTCTCGATCTGGAGCTTCCGTAAGATGTATGGGTCAATGAACCGTGTGGGCTCGATAGAGACGCCAAGCCAAGCGTTGTAGAACAAGCTGTCGTAGTCATCCCACTCGTCCTTGAGCACGCGGTTGATGCACTCCTTGCCGTTGACCGCTTTCTCCGGGTCAGCGAACTCCTTGAATGTGTCGATGGGTGTTTTATCGTCACGAGGCCAAGGGTCGTGGTGCTGTATGGATGTGCTAGCTTCGTCGTATCTCCTCTTCATCCTCCTCTCACGCCTATCTGCATATTCGTCTAAGCTCATCTGAAAACAAACAGAAAAGAGAGTAGAAGTGAGATAGTGTTGTCGATATATTGTGATATCGATCGATGAAGTATGTGAGACATCGATCGATATATGTCGTTAAGAATTAGTCAACAATAAGGGTATCGATCGACGCTATAGAGTTCGCATCGATCGATGTTGAATCGCGAAACCTGCAAAGATCACTCAATTCCAAATCGCACTTTCAGGGCATTAACATCATAAAATCCACAATCCTAACACTAGATAATTGTTAGAAACGTCAAAACCATCCCAAATCCACGCCTAATCATAAGTTCTAGTTCATCTCAAAACTCAACTCTAAAAATTCCTAACAATAGAGAATTTCGAAGTCAAACCTTGTAGATCGGGTGAGTGGATGAACTAAACATATAGAGAATGAGAAATCGAGTGGATTAGGGCGAGAAACGGAGGAATTCCGTCAAGAATCGAGAGAGAAAAGAGAGGTTTTGATTTCGTTAGGGTTTCGGGAATGAGAGGAGAAAGAGGCGGATGTCGAGTTAAATGAGGTTAACCCTCGATATGTCCGCATCGATCGATGGCAAGACAGCTAAATCGATCGATATTTCTCCAAATAAACGACTCCTGATTTCTATTCCTCCTAATATTTTACCAATAATAAAATATAAATAAAAAAACAAAAAAAATATATATTTTTTTTTTTTGAAAAGAAAATGGGTTACCTCCCATTCAGCGCTTAAATTTGAAAGTCTTTAACTCGACTTCCTGATTAAACTAGTTATCAGGGGTTTTTAGAATAATGGGCTGATTGGCTGGCGGTTTGGCCCAATAATGTTTCACTCGTTGGCCGTTCACTGTGAATTCATCCCCTTTATCACTTTGTAGAGTTATCGCTCCGGAGGGTTTTACGTCTGTTACTGTGAATGGTCCGGACCAACGAGATTTAAGCTTTCTAGGAAATAGCGTTAGCCGAGAATTATAAAGAAGGACTAGATCATCCAGTTCAAAATGTCGGGATAAGATCTTCTTATCGTGGTACGCTTTAGTCCTTTCGTTATATAGTTTCGAATTTTCATAGGCTAAATGTCTGATTTCATCAAGCTCGTTAAGCTGGATGAGTCTCCTTTCAGCATCATGCTTTATATCAAAATTGAGAAGTTTAGTGGCCCAAGTTGCTTTATGCTCCAGTTCGACTGGTAAATAAAAGGATTTGCCATAAAGGAGGTGGAATGGTGGTGTTCCCAACGGTGTCTTATAGGCAGTCCTGTATGCCCAAAGTGCATTATCTAGTTTCCTAGACCAATCTTTTCTGGAAATTCCTACAGTTTTCTTTAGAATTTCTTTGATTTGCCGATTAGAGACTTCTACCTGTCCACTGGTTTGTGGGTGGTAGGGCGTAGCTACTCTATGCTGAACACCGTTCTTTTTAAGCAATCCATCAAAGACCTTATTGATGAAATGGGTTCCACCGTCACTAATGACTATTCTAGGAACTCCAAACCGCGGAAAGATTATGCTCTTGAAAAGCTTAATAACTACAGATGTGTCGTTAGTTGGGGAAGCTACTGCTTCAACCCATTTGGATACGTAGTCTACAGTGACTAGTATATGCTTGTTTCCGTATGAGGATGGGAAAGGACCCATGAAATCTATCCCCCAGCAATCAAAGACTTCGACTTCCAGAATGAACTTCTGTTCCATTTCGTGTCTTTTTCTAATTTTTCCTCGTCTTTGGCATATTTCACATTGTGTTTTAAATGCATGGACATCGCGAAAAGTCGTCGGCCACCAGAATCCTGATTGAAGGATTTTCGAAACTGTTATGTAGGTGGCAAAATGTCCTGCATAGTCAGATCCATGACATTGGTATATAATGTCCAGAATTTCAGCTTCGGATACACATCGTCTGTATAACCCATCAGAGCAATGCCTGTAGATGTATGGTTCATCCCAATGATATCTTCTAACTTCTCTGAAGAATTTCTTCCTCATATACCCCTTGAGTTCTTCAGGCTCGACTTCGGCTGCCAAATAGTTTACTATATCATCATACCAGGGTCGATCTTCGAGTTCCTACCAATTGCGTGCACCTCTCGTTGCGATTCTTCATTAGGTGTGAGATTTATCTTATCACCAGCAACGTTAACCTTTATGTCAATATTTATTTTTATAGACGAGGTGCTGTGATTGTGGTTATTAGGGGATCGAGGCGTTGCGATACTGTCGTTATCGACCAATGTATCACTACTGGAATCGATCGATATGTTTTCTTTCGCATTGATCGATGTCTCATCGGAAGTGAGAGAAATTTGACCTACGAAAGATGTGTCTATTTGTGCAACGTTATCTGTTGGGAAGAAGTCGTCTATCGGGACGTTATCCTCTATTCTGATCCGAGAAATATGGTCAGCGACTCCATTATCTACTCCTCGTTTATCTTTAATTTCAATATCAAACTCTTGGAGTAGTAAAATCCAGCGTATGAGTCGAGGTTTTGCATCTTTCTTTTGCATCAAATATTTAATGGCAGCGTGGACAGTGTGAACTATCACATGTGTGCCAATTAGATATTGACGGAATTTTTCAAATGCATAAACTACGGCGAGTAGTTCTTTTTTCTGTTGTTGCATAATTCCGTTGCGCTTCATCAAGCGTACGACTGGTGTAGTAGATGTCATGCAGCTTTTTATCTTTTCTTTGGCCCAAAACTGCTCCTATCGCAAAATCACTTGCATCGCACATGATCTCGAAAGGGAGATTCCAGTCGGGGGCTTGAATGACGGGGGCAGTTATAAGGGATTTTTTTAAATCTTTGAAAGTTTCATGCATTCTGGTGTAAAATTGAACTTTACTTCCTTGCACAAGAGGTTATTTAAAGGTCTAGCAATTTTGCTAAAGTCTTGTGTAAATCTCCTATAAAACCCGGCGTGTCCGAGAAAACTTCACACGTATTTTACATTTTTGGGTGCTGGTAGACCGGTCATCACCTCAATTTTAGCTCTATCTACCTCTATACCTGCGGCGGAAACCTTATGTCCTAATACGATGCCATCGTTAACCATAAAATGACATTTTTCCCAATTTAGGACAAGGTTCTTTTCTTCGCATCTTTCCAATACCTTGCATAAATTATCGAGGCAACTCTTAAAATTTGATCCGTAGACTGAAAAGTCATCCATAAAGACTTCCATAAAGTCATCGATCATGTCTGTAAAAATTGACATCATGCAACGTTGGAAAGTGGCAGGGGCATTACAAAGACCAAATGGCATTCTGCGATACGCAAATGTTCCATAGGGGCATGTAAAGGTTGTCTTTTTTTGATCATTCGGATGTGTGAGAATTTGAAAAAATCCGGAATATCCATCAAGAAAACAGTAATACTGGTGATTAGCTAAATGTTCCAGCATTTGATCAATAAAGGGCAAGGGAAAGTGATCTTTCCTAGTAGCGGCATTTAATTTCCTATAGTCGATACACATCT
>NC_027751.1:16281635-16297071 GCF_000695525.1 Brassica oleracea var. oleracea | reverse complement strand
GCTTTCCTGTGCTTGCGTAGTTTATTTAATAATAACGCAAGTTCTCCACTAGTGAGATTAGCGTTGAAAATAACAGGGTAGGATTGGTCATGAAGAAATGCATATTTAAGACCAGTGAGGAGGGATTTTAATTCAACCTTTGGTGCTTTGTCTTTAGACCAATTAGATAATGAAGATGGTTGTCGATCGACGGCCTCTCTGAGGTATCGATCGACGATAATGTCTGAGTCATCATCTTCTTCGATGTTCGCAACCTCGATACTTGCATCCATCAATTGCACGTAATCGTCTGTCCTATTATCAATGCTGAAGATTTCCTTTTCCATATTGGTAAGAGCATTTTCTAAGGGGTCGTCGGAGCACATGTCTATGAAAGATTCCTTATCTAGCTCAGAAACTTCTTCCACATAGAAGGCTTGGTCATCTATCAAGGGTTGCTTGATTAGCCTTTCCATATCAAAGGTCATCGAAATGTCCCCGATGTTCAAATTTATTCGTCCTTCTTTCACATCAACGATCGCTCCAGCTGTAGCTAGGAATGGTCGACCCAAAATGAGGGGGTCTTTTGGTTCTTGTCTGTATTTTAACACAACAAAATCCGTAGGCACAAAGCAATCATTAATTTTTACGGGAATCTTCGAGAATCCCTTCAGGTACCCTTATAGACCGATCAGCTAGAACCAAGGTTATCGGAGTTGGCATAAACTCGTTTTATCCCAAGGTTACTGCGACGGAGTAAGGCATAAGATTCACGCTAGAGCCAAGATCACATAGTGATCGAGGAAAACGCGTGTTCTGTATATTGCAATCTAGGACAAAACTACCAGGATCAGGCCTCTTAGTTGGAGTTTCTCCTCGAATCATGGCACTTACGTCCTCTGACACCATCATCACGCTTTGTTCCGCAGTTGGATAATTTGGAGACGTCATATCCTTCACACACTTCTTTATCGAAGGTGCTATTTTCATAGCATCACTAAGGGACATCTCCATAGTAATTCTATCCAATGTTTTCTTGCAGATCGCATATTCTAATGATTTCTTAGTCTGCGTTTAAGGAGGATAAGGGGGTAGGGTTCTATAGACTCTTTCAATCGTTGGTTCGGGTTAAGTGAAATGTCGATCGATAGGGTTATCTGAAAGTTGATCGACGACTGGTTACCATACTGTCGATCGATTTCGGCCTCAATATCCGAATCGTCTTCTACTTCTAAGTCTATAGTCTTTTCCGTATTTTTTTCAGCGGTAGACTTCCTATTTTCGCGAGAAGGTTTTGGGTCAGGGTCATCAAGAAGTATAGGCTGAGAATTGCTCTCGCCTGTTTCATCAGCATTGGCAGAACTACCAATTTCGGTGTTGTTCTTCGTGTTTTTCGCGAGATGTTTTCCGCTACGCAACATTATGGCACTGACTTGACGTCTCGGGTTTAAATCAGTTCTCCCGGGAAGACGTCCTGTTTCTCTTTTAATGGCAGTCGCAATTTCAGCTACTTGACTTTCTAATTTTCGGATAAGCTCACTCAAAGAATCTGCCTTCTCCATTAACTTTCCGTAAACCATATTTATTTTTCCGTAAAAATCTGACTTTGTTTTACGGTTGCCAGTAAGTGCTTGTCTGATATTAAAATTTTCCTTTCCAGTGCGTGATTTCATAGCAATGTCATAAGCTTGGGTGAAACTATCAATGTTAAATACGGGATAGGGGTCTGAATAGCTTGTCTCTTCTTCTAATTGATTTTTCATATCAGACAAGGCATCGTTTTCGATCTGGGCTTTATCAGATCGGTGTTGATTTTGAAGAAAAGAGTGAAGCGAATTGAGGGAATTCTTAATCTCTACCAAATCTAAATTATCTTCTGAATTTATCAAATTTCCTATTTCTTCATCCATCTTTTTATAGGATTTTCCCGTTGCTACATTTTCGATAAGGCATCTAGCATCTTCGGGGCTCCTAGTGACGAAATTTCCTTCACTCGCCATGTCGAGTGTAGTTTTGTAGCTCAAGTTAACACCTACATAGAAGATGTTAAGGAGTTGTGGTTCTGAATAACCATGATGGAGACATTCAAGTTCATAGCTCCTGAATCTTCCCAGGCGTTTTTAAACGATTCATGATCTTGGCGGAATGTAAAGATTTGTCTCCTTACTTCCCGATAGCGATCATCATCGAAAAATTCCTTAAATATTGGTTCAGTTTGGACTACTTCCTCATCAATAAGCTCGGTAAGAGAAGATTTACCTGCTTCCGGCTGGGCGGTGTCGATCAATGTCGGGAGCTCCGTGTCAGTCGATTCTTCGGTCTCCACGTCACTCGGTAACATTAAATCTTCGTCGATCGATGCTCGGCCGAGTTCTATGTTCTCCATTCTTAGTGTCTGCGTAGACAGGGAAAGAAAGAAAACTTAGCAAGCTTTTCGTAACAAGTCTACACTAAATTCTAAATTAAATCTAATGGTAATAAGTTCGATACCCGGCAACGGCACCAAATTTGATATCACTCAAATTACCCTAAGGAGTGAATTACTCTCTCAAATAAGAGGTTCCGATGCAGTACTTAGGAATCGAATCCACAAAGACTCTAGGATTACTCAACAGATCTAAGGGATTAGAAATAAAGATAGACTAAGAGGTTTGTTTGTTTAAAAGCAGTAAATGATGAGTCTAACAAGGCAATTGTTCGGCTGTTTAAGTTGAAGTTGTTTTAAGGATGGGAAAACAGCTAGACTTAGGCAAATTCTCAGGTATGAAAGCATGCAACTTAGTTTAGACTAAAGGGTTTGACGGTTTTTGAACTCAAACAATGGTAAAAACATATAGGTTTTCTTTACTAGATCTCGGATCTCAACTGCCGTCTTTTGATCTCGAGAACGAGTCGATCGATGTGACGTGAAGCACATCGTTCGATACACCTTTCAAATAATCGATCGACACAACGATAGTCGCGTCGATCGACGGTTCTTCTAGCAAGCCTTGCAAGAGGGTTTGAAGCTGTTCTCTAACTTTATAGACCAACTCTCGTTGCTATCTAGTCAGTTAGATGATGCTGGCTATTTCAGGTATTGAGGGTAACAATTGGTTATCTCAATTAATCCTAAGATCTAAAATCAGGGTGATCAATCCTAATTTTAGCATTAAGCTTAACAAGCATGAAAGAACAATCAAATCATCTTTTTAACAGGCTTATTAGCAGCACATACTTTCAACCTTTATGAGAAACCTAAATCTAACAATTGGGTTTACTCAGACATATTCATGAGAGACAAAGTCATGATGGTTTGAATAGAACTCAAATGAAATATTGAACACAGAAAATAAAAGTAATAGAAATAAAGGAGTTCAAGATCTTCTCTGTTATGCAGTCTCAAATCTATCTCTCCATTCCTAAGCTCTTCTAATGGTAGCCAAAATGCTTCTTCTCCCCAAACTAGGTCTTTAGGCCAGTCTGCCTTTAAAATGATAAAAAACCCTAGTACATATAGCCTCACATGCGGCTAAGGGCTTAGGTTGCAATTAATAAACTTTATGGAAATGAAGTCTTCTAATTTCGTGATTAATCCTCGAGTGATCCAATATCGATCGATGGCGCTCAACGACTGTCGATCGATTTTAATTGTCTCTGGTCGATCGATATTGCTCTTCAAGCGTCGATCGACTCTCTACGCGTAAAAGTACTCCGAAGTGTCCCAAAAGCATCATTTCCTTCTATCAAGTAGCTGAACCTGTAATTGCTTTGAAAAGACCCTAAAACATAATAAATATATCTTAAAACACTTATATACCATGACTAAAAATGGGTGAAATCCATGGTATATCAGAACGCGTTTCAAATTGGGGCAAAAAGTGCAGAAAAAATTATCTTCATAGACACATTATGTCTTTCAAATTTCATTAAAAGACGGTTCTTACCTGCCACATACTTTCTTGTTGTTGAATAACTTTATCACCCATAAACTAACCAAACTTTAAATAGTTAAAACAAACCAAGCAAAACACGTGCTATTTCTCCAAAAGTAAAGGTGAAAACCCTAATCCCTCCTAGTTTCCAAATCTCAATTTCTCTCGCTCATTCTGACTACGCTAACCCACGGCTGAGCTTCTCTTAAATTAATCGATTTGGGATTCCTCATTTTAGTCTGACCATCGGGGTCACAATTCTCCAGCTCGTCACCGGTTCCGTCGCATTTACCACCACCACCACAGGTCTCTTCCTTGTCACTTTTCTTTTGTTTTCCTCATACTTTAACTCTGTTTTGTTCTAATTTATTCCAGATCAAATATACTTCTTTTCTTGACCTGTGCAGAGAGAACCTTTGAGACTCGTGTTGAATCTGGTAGGAAGTGAATCTAAGTTTTCAACATCTAAATCTAAATCTTGGTTCTTTATTGGTTTTTAGTGGGTTTAGATAATCTGGGTACTTTTGCATTGTTTCTCACTTTTGCTATACCAAAGTGTGTTCCTTTAGATTTACAAGTAATAAGAACAATGAGTTGATCTTGATTGTTTTTATTGGATCTATATTTTAAAGGATTTAAGCTATAGTTTGTGTATGAAATTTAATTTTCAGGGACTTCAAATCAGAACTAACGAGCTTAAAATCAAAAATGTGTCTCAGATCCCAGCCTCCATGGAGGAAGAAGATTACCCTGGATTACGCCGCTCAATACTACCTGTCTCCCGACCTCAACCCCAGCTCTCCTGTCCACATCGCCCATAACAGCAGCCTCCACATCCACTTCCCCAACCCCCTTGCTTTTTGCTGGTAACAACATCCACATGTGTCCCTTGTCCACAACACAACCATCCAATCCTCGCAAGTTCAAGACAACCACATCCACACACCCCCTCTGTCCACAATACCTAAGCAATACGCACATAGTGATCCTGCCCCTCACATGTCTCGACATCCACAAAATCATAATCCGTCCTTCTCACCATGCACCTCAGCTATCCTGATTATTAACAGTCTCTTTTACATTATGCTCTCTTTGGTAATGTATGTACTAAATCTCTCTTTTGTAGTCTCAACCGAATTTTGCTAGATGCAAACATTCATAGACATGCTAGTGTATAATTATTAACTTTTCTTTTGCAATTTTTTTAGCTCTGTGTCCACATCTACACAAGACACTTTTTTCAGAAAAAAAATTAACCAATTAGTTAAGAAATCTGGAAAAAAAATCGGTTATTACATTTAACCAAAAAATCCCGGCTTAATTTAAAAAGAATACTCAACACACTTTTGGATCTTCTCTTACTTTTCCAAACCAATAAATTACATAAGCCATAACAACCATTAGATATTAAAAAAATTTCCAAATCATGTGGTTAAAATGTAAACGTATTGCTATATAAACCTAACGACATTTAATATCCCACCTAATTAAAACCAATTCAAGTAACCAGGTTTCTTTTCCCCCCAACAAAAGCCCAACTAATTTCATTAATGGTCAAGGACATAATAGTCCACAACGATGCATCGATAATAGGAATTGTGTGTCTCAAGTAACAAGTGTTCTTTTGAGTAAGAAAAAAGACAAAAGTGTCCAATTACATAACTCACTCAACAGTGCATGGGATAAACGAAGCAGAAACATCAAAGTAACAATGAACCAAATAAGCCACAATGATGGCATCTAGCATATGTAAAACGATTAAATTTGGGATTAAAAATATAAGGGAACTGTGGTATTATATCCACAAAGCACCAACCACGCGTACGATCACAACCACTATTGCCGACTTCCCCTTAAAAGCTTTCCACTTCACCAACTTCTCCAGTCCAGGAAAAAGCACCTGCTTACCCGAGCTGGATCCGGATCACCCGCAGTATCAATTGCCCCCGCAAGTCACAATTTCGCTCGGATTTGTGCATTAACCTCCTGCTCTGTGAAAAGCGTTTCCGACAAGGGCTTCGTGAATGTGGAATCAAAAGAAAGCTTCGTCGTTGGGAAGAGATCTCCGACACAGCCGTGACGAACCGTTGGGTCTACAACTCCCACCGATTAGGAAGCTCAAGATTGAGAAGAGTAGAATGATGAATTTAACAGAGAAGAACTTATCTTTTAATAGTTTAAGATTTTGATAAAGGAAGTAAATGGGGTTGCATTTAAAGATTGATCGTGGGAGGAGTGGAAATCAATGGTTAATGAGAGCGTTCAATATGGCGCTTCAACTCATCCTTATTCTGTAACGATTCAAGATTTTTTTACTGAAAGATGAACAAAATGAGGACCTAGGGTTGGTGAAGGTTTCTTGTAGATGGCGGAGAGCAAGAGGAACAAACACTGTCATAGCCTTATTCAGCCAAGAAAACGTTATCCAAAGCCCCATTACAGATAAAAATCTCGTGTAAGCCCATAAGTTTAATGGAACGGTGAGTTTTGTACAGAGGGACACATGTCAGATTCTCATCTCCCTATTTAGTGACTTGGGACTCTAAGGAGAGAGACCATGTCTACTTTATAATAATAGATTTTAAAAGTCATTTTTAGACACATTAATTTGTAACTTTCTACAAAAATATGAAACAATCTTAGACATTAAATTTTTTTCAGTCCATATCTAAACATTGCATTTATTTGTCACTTGATTTCTTACTTATTTTGTCATTTTCTACCAAAAAGATGAAAAAACTTAGCTACTGCATTTTTTCCAACCAAAATTTAACCATTACATTCATTAATCATTTCATGTCGTATATAATTTGTCACTTTCTACAAAAAGACGAAGCAGTTTTACCCATTGAATTTTTCAGCCAAGATCTAAACATTGCATCAATTAGTTACTTCATTTCCTACATAATTTGTCATTTTCTACCCTGAAAAAGATGAAATAATTTTAGACATTGAAATTTTTTTCAGCCCATTGCATTCATTAATCACTTCATGTCATACATAATTTGTCACTTTCTACCAAAAAAAAACACATTTAGCCGTTAAGTTTCTCAACCAAGATCTAACTATTACATTCATAACTCACTCTATTTCTCACATATTTTTTCAGTTTTTATCAAAAAGAACAAAAAAATATTAGGCACTAAAAGATTTCCAGTCAAGATCTAACCAAAGGCGGACCCACGTTAGAAGGTACGGGGTAACATGCCTCAGTTAACTATATAGAACTTTTACTTTAGCTTGACAATTAATCATTTTGTGGATAGGTGGCTTCAAATGCCTCCACCAAAATATCAGATTGTTGGTTCAATGCCTTGTCACGCACATTTAAAGGGGTATATTGAATCTATAGATTGAAGTGATTTAACTTTTATGACATTTTTAGATAATTTTAGGTAAATTGTTGAACTTATTTACCGCTAGGACCTTTCGTAGAGAGTTACTTTTCATTGGTTGTTCTATTGCGTTATGGTTACCCAGACCACCTCAAGCTTGAGTAATAGAATGACCGTTCGACGTCAAAAAAAAAAAAATTTTAAAAAACCATCCAAAATCTCACCTAAAACCATGAGAATTGGCTTTTTACTTTATTTGATTTTATTCTTAGTTAATAAACTCAACTCAAACATTCTGAAATCACTTAATAAATTCACAACATAAAATATTTGCAATAACAGTAAATTTCAAAGTAATTTATGAAATCTCAAATTCAATAACACTGGCATTTAAAATAGTATTAAAATTTTATATTTGAATAAATGTAGATTTGTCATTTAATACAAATTACCTCAAACACTCAGTTGAATACACCCATTGGTTTGTTAGTTTTTTTTTTCATGTGATCCTATCATTGGTAAGCAAATTAAAATGTTTTTCTTTGCACCTTCTAAATTTAAATCGAACGCATACCCTATATTTTGAATATTTTATACTTATTGAAATTTAGCTTATATTTTTAAAATAAATTATTTTTCACTAAAGAATAAATTATAAAAATGAAACATTTTTAGAAATGAATATAAATAAAATTAGTTTTATATTCTGAATAAATATTTAGTTATTTATTGTTATATATAAAATATGTAGTTTTAATATCTGAACAAAGTTCTATATATATATATATTTATATTTAATAGAGTTGTAATTATAAATATATAATATTATTATATGCGCCTCCCATTCAAAACTTTTCCAGATCCACTATTGGATGTAACCATTGCATTTATTAGTCACTTAATTTCTTACATAATTTGTCACTTTCTACAAAAAAAAAATGAAACAATGTTAGCCATTGAATATGTTCAGCCAAGATTTAACTATTGTATTCATTGGTCGCTTCATGTCTTACTTAATTTGTGACCTTTAACCAAAAATGAAACAATCTTAGCCATTGATTTTATAGCCAAGATCTAACAATTGCATTCATTAGTAACTTTATTTCTTACATAGTTTGTAATTTTCGACCAAAAAGATGAAACAATTTTAGTCATTAAATTTATTCATCTAAAATCTAACAATTGCATTGATTAGTCATTTCAAATCTTACATAATTTGTCACTTTCTATCAAAAAGATGAAACAGTCTTAGCCATTGGATTTTTTCGTTCAAGATCTAAAAATTGCATTCACTAGTCAATTTATGTCTTTCATAATTTGTCACTTTCTAGAGGAAAAAACAAAACAATCTAAACTGTTGAATTTCTCCAGCCAATATCTAACCGTTCCTTTATTTTTCACTTATCTTTATAAATGTGTACAACTCTTTGAATGATCACACATCTTCAATTCTTTTTCTTACCACTAGTGATTCTTCTAAAATGAATACAAGTCGCTCTGGTTCATATTCTCTTGACGAAAATACACATTTATGTTATGTGTATTTTGATGTTTCACAAAATCCAATAATTGGAATAAACCAATCACAATATCAGTTTGACCAAGAGTTCAAGTTGAATATGAAAAATCTTTTCATAGTCAACAATGACCAAAATATCTCTACAAACAATTCTTGTTGCAATCTCCAAGCTGAGGGGATGTGTTAACCATATTAAAAACAAGAATCCTTATGGTGCCTTTGAACATGACATTCTATGTACACACACATATATATATATATATATATATATCAGTTAGTTGTACGCTTTTAATCTCTACCAATTTATTATACTTGCTAACCTATTTATAATTTTTTTTGTAAATATTAAACTAGTTAAACCAAGCAGAGATATTACTAACATAAGATGAAAAAATACAAGAAAGGGTTTAAATTTGATCATGTATGGCTTATCCTTATAGGCATTGATAAATTTTAAATCACATGCCTAATAAAGTTGATGCATTGCAAATGAAGTTCAAAATGTTATGTTATCTCCAACCCTTCAAGATGAGTTATCACCATCCATTGGTAAGAATTGATTTGATCTAAATATGAATAGTGAAGATGCCACTTTTAGTTTATCTCAGAGATTTATGAGTGTGAAAAAGCAAAGAGAAGGCAATAATTTGAGGAATAATTTTAACAAATGATAGAACAAAATAATAAGCTTAACCATCCCCAAACTTATTTTATTTTCCACTTTTTGCTTCATTTTGAAGTAAGTTCTGCTCCAACCCTGATTCATTTTCTACTTCAAAGTGAAGAAATGAATATGGTTACTTCAGTTTTGCTGATTTATTTTTTATATCTGTATTATTTGTAAATAAACTTTTTAAATTGTAAATTGATCCTTAAATTTTACTTAGTCTTATCTTTTGCCAAAATATATTATATATGTTAATATTTTTCAATTAATTTCAAAATTTTGACTATTATTTTTATCTAATCAGATATTTACATAGAAGAGAATATGAATAGTCATTTTTAAAATTTTAACTCTATAAAAAAGAATCAAAGATAAATAAGCTCATCTCTTACTTCTAAGAACCTTTGTTAATCATTTATAGAAAACTATATACTAGTGATTTTCTTACAAATTATGATGTTTTGCGTTTGCTTATTCATGTTATGTAATAAATTTAATATATGATAATATTAATTTATATTAAATAATAATTGTATTGATTTATTTTTAAAACAAAATAGTTAGGTAAAATCAGTAAATATGAAAAATTATAAGGTTTTATTACTAATTAATGATAAAGTGGAGATGAAATATAGTTGGAATATTTATTTTACAAGAAAAAAAAATGAAGCAAACATATGGAGTGAATCTTGCTTCATTTTTTTCTTCATTTTGGAGAAAGTAAATGTTTAAAGATAAAAATGAAGCCAAAGATGCTCTTAGCAAAGCTATTATTAAATGTACTTCCAAAATGTTGGATAATTCCAAGCTTGTGGAAAATTAACATATTATTAGATGTTTAATATGTTAAGATAAACACAATAAGAAAATCTAGAAATTGAAAAATTGAAAAATGAAGTTTTCTATTTAGGTTAAGTTTGTGTTTTCCATATCCCACATGTTAAAGGGAATTGTCTTTTCATATATATAGAAGTCTAATGGAGAGGTGTTCCAAGAAAATAAGATGTAAGAGAGAAACATTGTGAGCTTTAGTTTTGAGTAGTTTCTAAAACTAATAAGAAAATTTGTTCTTATAATTCTTCTGTTTCTAGATATTTGAATTGGTATCAGAGCCTCAGGTTGGAGACTCGATCTAAGCTTAGTTGAAGCTAAGATCCTGGTGCTTGTGAAGAAGAGATTGCGTAAGCAAGATGGCGGACGTGACTAGGGATCCACGAACGAAGGACCTTGGATCTGCATCCATCCAATGTCTGATGTTGACATCGACGAACTACACAGTTTGGTCGATGAGGATAAATGTTCTACTTCGTGTTCATGAAGTGTTGGACACAATTGAACCCGATTCAGATGATCAAAAGAAGAACGATGTTGCAATAGCTCTTTTGTTTCTGTCTCTTCCCGAGACATTGATTCTCTAGGTGGGAGAAAAGACCGCATCAAAAGAGATCTGGAACATCATCAAGTCGCGACACCTAGGAGCTGATCGTGTAAGGGAGGCGAGACTTCAGACGTTGATGACGGAGTTTGATAGGTTGAAGATGGATAATAACGATACAGTCGATGACTTTGCGGGGAAGATATCGGGCCTATCATCCAAAGCAACCTCGTTGGGAGAGAACATAGAAGAATCCAAGATGGTTAAGAAGTTCTTGAAGGGTATTCCGAGAGACAAGTATATCTAGATTGTAGCATCCCTTGAGCAAGTCCTAGACCTCAACGAATTTTTAAGACATAGTTGGAAGGCTTAAGGCGTACGAGGAGCGTGTAGGAGAAGAAACTCAGAAAGAAGAACAAGCTTTCGAACAATGAACAACATAATCAGAGGGGCTATGAGAATTCATATGTTAGAGGAAGAGGACGAAATGGTAGAGGCAGAGGCCGAGGTAGGTCACATAACCAAAACCGTGCGTCACACACCAAAGATAACAACTCGAAGAAGGATCATTCAAAGCTGATATGTTGGAGATGTGACAAGCCTGGTCGGTACGAAACATTAGAAGACAGAGAAGAAAAAAACCCAACCTAATCGAGACAGAAGAGGTCGATGCACTCTATGTACACGAGGTGGTGTTCTTGAACAAAGATAAGGTGATTCTGAAGAATCTTGATATTGACAAAGGCAATGAAAGTGTTTGGTATATGGATAATGGAGCGAGTAATCACAAGACGGGAAACAAGGAGTTTTTTCGAGTTTAAATCTCAACACCAAAGGAAAGGTGAAGTTTGGTGATGGATCGTGTGTCGACATTGTAGGAAAGAGTGTGGTTACCTTTGTGTGCAAGACTGGAGAGGAGAAGGCACTCAAAGACATATATTACATACCCGACCCGAAGCACAATATATTCAGTCTTGGGCAAGCAACAGAGAACATATGTGATGTTAACGTTAAAGATGTCTACTTAATTCTCACAGATTTGTGTGAAGGTTGCTAGTATGTGTTACAAGATCTCCAAATTTCCTCTACAAGACCCCTATGGAGATAAGCTACCCGGAGTGTTTACATGTCAAAGACGAAGATGCTACATGGAGGTGGCATCCTCGACTAAGACATATAAGCTATGGAGTGATGAACAACATGGTAAGGAAGGAGATGGTCGTCGGAATGCCGAGTGTAACACACGAAGAAGGCGTGTGTATTGCATTTCTAGCAGGGAAGCAGATTAGAGACGCATTCCCGACGAAGGCCATGTTTCGTGCGACAAAGCCATTAGAGTTATTGCATGGAGTTTTGTGTGGACCAATTACACCACCAACTCCAGCAAATAATAAGTATGTCTTTTTCTTAATCGATGACTTTTCTAGGTATATGTGGGTTATACAATTGAAGGATAAGAGTGAGGTATTTGATCGATTCAAAAGGTTTAAAGAGAGTGTAGAGAAGCAAACATGATCGTTCATTAAAACTGTTGGGGTCGAAAACGGTTATCTCGAAATCAACGACTAAGATTATCATTTTAGCAAATTCTTCACGAAAGACTTCTCGAAAGAAAGATCGGAAGAATACAAATACTTATGGACGAGAGTCTCCAGAAAGATCGGTACAAAAAGAGACAGGTCAAGACTCGAGAGCCGGACCGTTCTCACAAGGTCACCTCGCCCATGGGCGAGGACGACCAGCACCACGGTCACCTCGCCCATGGGCGAGGATGATCCGCGCCCGGTTCACCTCGCCCTAGGGCGAGGACAATCCAATCCCGGCCAGTCTGACTCATTTCGACTCTCGTGTCCTCTGTATAGTTGTGATATCCAACTTTTGGATCATATACCTCTCGTTTCGTCTCGATCGGAGTTACTCTCGAAGTTTTACGACTAAAATCGTAGAAAAGGATCTAAACGTGTCTAGAGGCCGATCTACGATTTAGAAGGGACCCGAGCCAAATGGGAGTTATGACGGTTTATCCTAACTCGCGGAAGTAGGATAAACGTTAAGTTTCCGAAGATAAATATCAAGATTCGAGGATAACTACAAAGATTGACGAAAAATGGAATATTTCCAAAAGAGATAAACTTGGGCCCAAAGGCAAAGGAGTAAATGGGCCACCGACCTAAAACAACTATATAAGGAGAGCTGGAGCAGAAGAAAAGGGATCTGAGAATTTAGACTTAGAGAACTCCTGCTAGCTTAGGGAACTTAGAACTTAGGTGGTTAGACTAGCAAGGCAAGGCTTAGAACGTTTTGCCGCCTTTCTGTTATGCTTTTGTCTAGTTAGCATATTTTTCTCTAGTTAGCATATCTCTACTCCTCTCAGAGAAGTCCTGTATTCATACTATTTCATTAATAAAATGCCTCCGAGCGCTATTTATCTTTATCTTGCTATATATCTTTTTACGCTCTGAAAGTGATTACGCAGAGAATTCAGACCTTCAAGGAAAATCGGGTTTTCTTGGTTTTCCTCCATACTTATTCATTAAAATCGACGGTGTGAATTCCGGTTCCCACAGTTTAGCGCTAGAAGGAGGGGGGGGGGCCGGATTACTCTAACTCATAGCCGCAAAACGCTTGATCAAAACAATGTGGAAATACGAAAGAGAAAATCGCAGTTCGCAACAACGCTGGTAAGAAAACCCCAGCCGCCACTGCGCCTATGGCCAACGCCTATGCCCAGGACATCGACGTAGCAAGAGTGTTGGTCGACACCGGATGCTCGAGAGAATGGAAATCGACCTGTGCGCCCCAGTCCAATTTTTGGACTCTCAGGAGACGCTACTATGACCCTCGGCTCAATCAACCTCTTGGTTAAAGCTGGGAGCATCGTAAAAATCACGGAATTCTTGGTCGTCGATCGCCCAACATCGTACAATGTAATCATTGGAACTCCATGGTTGAAATTCATGAGAGCGATCCCATCGACATTCCACCTATGCCTTAAATTTCCGACCCCTCATGGAGTCGAAACAATTCAAGGAGACCACAGGATGTCACAAGTATGTTTCGCCGCTGAGTTAAAAAGAAAGAACTTTGCGATCGAAGCTTCCCACAAGAAGAAAAGAAAGCTGACTCTCGACGAGGGCGCCCCAGAATAAGACTCGGAAGTGTTCTGGTAGTCATAGAGGGTCGAAGATCTAGAAGGGAAGCGCAAACCAACTTGCGAACCGGTAATCTCGGTCTGTCTCGACGAATCCCGCCTAGAACGATGCATCGAGATCGGAGCCAACCTCTGCGAAACATTGAGAACAGAGCTCATGGCTTATCTTAAAAAGAACCATGATACGTTCGCTTGGGCCACAGAGGATATGCCAGGAATCGACATCGACATAACATGTCACGAACTCAACATTGACCCGACCTACAAACCCGTAAAACAAAAAAGTCGGAAGCTAGGACCAGAGCGTGCTACCGCGGTAAACGATGAAGTTGAGAAACTCCTCAAAGTAGGGTCAATAACAGAAGTCAGATACCCGGATTGGCTCGCCAATCCCGTCGTGGTCAAAAAGAAAAACGGAAAATGGTGAGTATGCGTCGACTTCACCGATCTCAACAAGGCCTGTCCAAAACGAGGAAGTTGAGAAACCCCTCAAAGTAGGTTCAATAACAGAAGTAAGATACCCGGATTGGCTCGCCAATCCCGTCGTGGTCAAAAAGAAAAACGGAAAATGGTGAGTATGCGTCGACTTCACCGATCTCAACAAGGCCTGTCCAAAAGATTGCTTCCCACTTCCGCACATTGACTGACTGGTCGAAGCAACAGCAGGGAACAAACTTTTATCATTCATGGACGCCTTCTCCGGGTACAATCAAATCATGATGAATCCCGACGATCGCGAGAAGACCGCATTCATCACCGACCGCGGAACGTATTGCTACAAGGTAATTCCTTTCGGTCTCAAGAATGCGGGTGCTACTTACCAGCGACTTGTCAATCGAATGTTCTCCGAACAGCTCAGAAAGACTATGGAAGTGTACATCGATGACATGCTCGTAAAATCCCTTGACAAACACGGCCACGTATCCCACTTGGAAGAGTGCTTCGCAAGACTGAACCTACATAACATGAAACTAAACCCGACAAAATGTAGGTTCGTATTCGCATCAGGAGAGTTTCTCGGTTATCTGGTAAACGCACTGATAGAAATGGTCTCACCAAAGACAAAACGAGAAGTCCAAAGGCTAACCGGAAGGGTCGCAGCTTTGAACCGTTTCATCTCACGTTCGACGGACAAGTGCCTGCCTTTCTACGACACGTTGAAAGGGAACAAAAAGTTCGAATGGTCGGAAGAGTGCGAAAAGGCTTTCCAACAGCTGAAGCGTTACCTGGCCACTCCTCCTATTCTTGCAAAACCAGTAGAGGGAGAACCTTTATTTTTATACATCGCGGTCTCCGGAACAGCAGTAAGTGGTGTTTTGATCAGAGAAGAACGCGGTGAACAAAAACCAATCTTTTACATAAGTAAAACCTTGCTGGACGCTGAGACGCGGTACCCCTTGATGGAAAAACTAGCATTCGCTGTTGTAACATCGGCGAGAAAGCTCATGTCATATTTCCAATCTCATACCATAGTGATTCTCACCACCTTTCCCCTG
>NC_027751.1:16279118-16281435 GCF_000695525.1 Brassica oleracea var. oleracea | reverse complement strand
CTAAACCTCGTCCAAGACCTGGCCCAAGACTTCAACCACTTCGCCCTCACCAGAATTCCTCGCTCGGAAAACACCCAGGCAGATGCCTTGGCCGCACTCGCGTCAAGCTCGGATCCAGGACTAAAACGGGTAATCCCCGTGGAATTCATTGAACATCCGAGCATCGGACCGCCGGTGATCGCCAATCTGATTTGGGGAAAAATCGAAGATGCGGAGGAAATCGAAGATCCACCAGAAGGAAAGATGGATCAGCCGGAATACGGTTGCGACAGCCCATGGCTAGAGCCGATCCGAGCCTATATAGCCGAAGAACGTTGCCCGCCGAGAAATGGGCGGCACACAAAATTAAAACCCAAGCCGCACGATATGTAACGGTAGAGGGAGAAATCTACAAATGGAGATTCTCCGGCCCACTCATGACCTGCGCCGAGGGAGAGAAAGCGAGAAAAGTGATGGAAGAGGTCCATTCTGTATCGTGCGGAAACCACTCCGGTGGAAGCTCACTCGCAGTAAAAAAAAAACGCCACAGTTATTATTGGCCAACTATGATCAAAGACTGCGAGAAATTCCCACGAAAATGCGAAAAATGCCAAAGGCACGCGCCCACCATCCATCAACCTGTGGAGGTCCTCTCGTCCATTTCATCTCCGTATCCCTTTATACGATGGTCCATGGATATCATCAGACCTTTACACAATTCAAAACAGAAACGCTTCCTTTTGGTCCTTACGTTTTTTTTTTCGAAGTGGGTAGAAGCAGAATTCTACGCAAGTATCAAAGACGTACAAGTCGAGAGCTTCGTATGGAAGAACATTATCACCAGGCACGGGGTCCCTTGCGAAATCGTAACAGACAACAGATCTCAGTTCATCTCTACCTGATTTGAGGCATTCTGCGAGAAGCGGAAGATACGGCTGAACAAGTCAACTCCTAGATATCCACAATGTAGCGGCCAGACAGAGACCCTTAACAAAACTGTCCTTGACGGGTTAAAAAAGCGCATAGAAGCCAATAAGGGACGATGGGCAGATAAGCTCAAAGGAGTTCTTTGGTCACATCGTACAACCCCAAGACGGGCTACGGGAGAAACCCCCTTCGCCCTCGTTTACGGGATGGAATGCATGATCCCAGCGGAAGTAGAATTTCCTGGAGTGCTGAGAAGATTCCTCCCCGAACGAGAAGATCTCAACAACGCGATGCTGCTGGACGAACTCGATCTCATTAACGAGCGACGAGACCAAGCTCTCATAAGAATCCATAACTACCAGCACGCTGCCGCGAAATACTACAATTCAAACGTTCGCCACCGCAGGTTCAAGGAAGGTGATCTGGTTTTGCGCAATGTCTTCCAAAACACTGCCGAACGTAACGTAGGAAAACTGGGAGCAAACTGGGAAGGACCATACAAGGTCATAAAGGTTGTCCGACCAGGATTGTACCAAATCGCGAACATGCAAGACGTCAAGATCCAAAGAACCTGGAATGCGATGCATCTTAAAAAATACTACCACTAATCGCAACGTGGGAACTAAGAACTACGAGATGGCTTGATCCCCGAAAAAAGGGTACGTAGGCAGCTTGCCAAGCGAGTTCAGCTATCCTCCCATCTTAAAAAGGGGGGAGGGGGAGTGGGTACGTATACTCGTATACTCCCACGACTTGCAAAAAAAAAAAACTCGACCTTTTTCGAAATTTTTTGCGGAAAAATGCGAGACCTTATGGTCGCCAATCCCGCTATTCGCCAAACGTCTAAAGTGGCAATCTAAGACTCTCTCAAAGCGCCTAAGCAAAATCAATTAGTTATCACACTATATTCGACAAAACCCCCCGAACGCTCGTAAAAGAGGCATCCTTCAGAAAAAGCCCGCGAACAAATGCGGCACAAAAGAAAAGGTCAACTTTCGGCTCTGCGAGACGTCGCTACACGCTTAAAGTTACGATTTTTTCGACATCTATAGAAACGACGTTCTCGTTTCCAAAAAAAACTTAGTACACCTCTAACGGTAAAATGCCTTTAAACTGGCATCATTTCTTTGTTGCTGATCACAACAAACGAACCTTAACGTCCTAAACAGACATCAGCCGCCCTCGAAAGGATAGTCTCTCTCACATCCGACAAGGATACCATAGCGCGCTATACAATAAATCCGAAATTTTGGTTAGCATCTCCAAACGGCCTTTGGAGGTAGCTCGATTCGTATCAAGACAAGTTGTATAAGCCGATAACAATTCGCGGACTTTATATCGGTACAAATCAGGTTAAAATCGTAAACAGGTGAAACGAAAGCCGACTTGTCATCGCATAGCCTCAGTCCGA
>NC_027751.1:16277777-16278716 GCF_000695525.1 Brassica oleracea var. oleracea | reverse complement strand
AACATCTCCTCTTCTTGGCGGTCTCGGTTGCGGCGCCATTCCTTTTGCGACCTTTGGGCAGCGGAGCGGCACTAGGCGCAGGAAGCCCTAAGATGATCTCTTTCCTTTCCAAAGGTGGAGGCATCAACTCCATTCCTTGTCCTTTCTCACGAATCGGGACCGAGGTAGTGGAAGAGCCCGAAGGATGGGCCAATACCTCTGGCATTTGCACAGGTACCGTATCCATTCCTACGAGGGGCGCAGCATCGCTCAGAGACTTGTTTCCTTCGGTTGAGATCAACAACACAGACAAGGAAGGGATAGCCGACATTTCAGCAGAGGTCCGACTCGTTTCCTTTTCGGCACTACGCCTGGATAGCCTGTTGGGGTCAAAAACGGTTACGACGGAATTACAATCCGAAAATCCTCGGAGATCGTATTTCCGAAAGAGATAGTAAAAAGAAGGATACAACTTTCGTAAAATATAACCAATACGAAGTTTTTACGAAGAAGTATCCTTGAAGATTCAAACCAAACAAACCAGGCTCGGTCGTTGCGTAATTACTGCACATACACGCCGTCCGGTCGCTACGTAGCAACCAAGTCCGGGCCGATATCGGCCGCTGCATAGCGACCAAACGTCCGACCCACTCGGTCGCTACGTAGCGACCAAGCTCGAGCCAAAGCTCGGTCGCTACGTGTCGACCGAGCTCGAACCAAAGCTTGGTCGCTACATAGCGACCGAGCGCTCGTCCCGCTCGGTCACTACGTAGCCACCGAGCGCTCGTCCCGCTCGGTCGCTACGTGGCGATCGGGCTCGAGCCAAAGTTCGGTCACTGTGTAGCGATTGAACCCTTGCGAACATCGATACGACACCAATCCATGCATTCTCGTCAAACCTTCGAATGCTATCTCCCGAAGACCGTAGCAAGCTCAGTCCATGTTTTCCGCTATTCTAAC
>NC_027751.1:16276500-16276644 GCF_000695525.1 Brassica oleracea var. oleracea | reverse complement strand
CAAAAACTTTTCGGAAAAATAAAACTTGCTCTCCTAGAAACTGCGTAAAAAACCCTAGAGTTACACGTAGAAAAACCCTAGGTCACTCGCAGAAAAAAAAAGGAGCGCAGCAAATTACTCAAGCAACATCCAGCTTGTCCACCG
>NC_027751.1:16275721-16276456 GCF_000695525.1 Brassica oleracea var. oleracea | reverse complement strand
AACAACGGTCATACAGCTTTTCGTTTGGTCTCAATTGGATTTTCCGTTGAGATTTTCGACAAAAACAAGTTGGCTCGATGAATCAAGACTGTCCGCATCAGCTCGCCGTGTGGCAACCTGGATCACCCCTCGAGCTTCTCTCTCCAGTCTCGATCGTACAGCTTTTTGTTTCGTCTCAATCGGACTTTCCGTTGAGATTTTACGACGAAAACAAGTCAGCTCGACGAATCGAGACTGTCCGCATCAGCTCGCCGTGTGGCAACCTGGATCACCCCTCGAGCTTCTCTCTCCAGTCTCGATCGTACAGCTTTTTGTTTCGTCTCAATCGGACTTTCCGTTGAGATTTTACGACGAAAACAAGTCAGCTCGACGAATCGAGACTGTCCGCATCAGCTTGCTGTATCAAATCATCGATAAGACTAAGGTATGTCTGGTTTGAAAATTTTATTAGACTTCTAATTTCTCGTAAGAAAGGAATGAAAACGTCTTGGAAACAGCCAAAAACCCTAGGGAACTTAGAATATAGGTGGATAGTCTAGCAAGCTAAGTCGTAGGAAATTTTTCTATCTCGATCTATTGTTCTCTAACTGTTCAGGCAAAACTTGCTAACCGATCCAATCTCTCGTAGAACCGAGAAACGATCGCCACGCATTCAAGCACACTCATCTCACTTCCTAAAGAAAGAAGAAACTAGAGACACGAACGTCATCTTAAAACAGACTCGCTCCTAGAAAT
>NC_027751.1:16273588-16274637 GCF_000695525.1 Brassica oleracea var. oleracea | reverse complement strand
GGAAAAACGTTTCCTACGACCATGGACATACTTGGCATATCAATCTCGACAAACGCTACTTGGCCCTTGTCCTATCACGCTTCACTTCGATGACGAGCTAGGTTACGGCATCCCCTTTATGGGCAATCCGAACCAACTCGACCTTATTGATAGCACGAAAGTGTCATGGCCTAATTATTGATCAACTACGTCCTTCGATATGCGGCTGAATACAACCTTCACGCCAAGCCAAAACATTCGACGGACAATGTAAACATGTCGAAAATCGACTAAGTTTTACATTCTCACAATTCACTCTATTTCCGAACTGCTCTAGCATGAATCAAACTACTTGACATCCAAACAAGAACATAAGTTTCGGCTGCGAATGTCCGCAAACAAATCGAAGTGTTCCTGCAAAGCAGGTTAAGACAAAACCTTTGCAACACCACGCAACATCTTCGAGCCCACAAACAATTATCGTACCACCCAAAAACAGGAATCATACGGTAAATTCGTCATAACGAAACTCAGTCCTAACAACAAAACAGTTAACGGAAATGTTCTACTTGTCAAAAATCGACCAAGTTTCGGGATATGGTAGAACGATCGCATGGTCGCGAGAAACTCGTCAGTACTCCTGCTCGGATCCTCTTTCTCGACCCCGCGATGGGTCAGAACCGGGAACGACTTCTCTTTGGGAGGAGTCATCGAACCATAATGAGCAACCCACCATGCCTCGTTCTCGGCGAGATGTACCGAGTGAGGCACGAACTCCATTTTCGGAACAATGAACTCTTCGTAAGCACTCGCGGATGAAGACCCTTTTTTTCGCAACCTTTTTCTTGCTCGACATCTTTATACTTCTCTTGAGAAAAATAGAGAAAAAGGGTGGGGAGAAAGGAAGAAAGTTTTTTTTCTTAAGAAAGATCTTAGAGAAAGACAAAGAAAGTGAAAAAATTAGGAAACAAGTTACCTCCCTTCTTATATGCATGAGGATTTATTATTCAAGCTCGGACTTTCGGATATTAATTCCATCCATAACGCCTAACTTGCCAAACATGCCTAAC
>NC_027751.1:16272817-16273436 GCF_000695525.1 Brassica oleracea var. oleracea | reverse complement strand
ACGAAGTTTTTACGAAGAAGTATCCTTGAAGATTCAAACCAAACAAACCAGGCTCGGTCGTTGCGTAATTACTGCGCATACACGCCGTCCGGTCGCTACGTAGCAACCAAGTCCGGGCCGATATCGGCCGCTGCATAGCGACCAAATGTCCGACCCACTCGGTCGCTACGTAGCGAACAAGCTCGAGCCAAAGCTCGGTCGCAAGTCGCTGCGTAGCAACAAAGTCCGAGCCAAAGCTCGGTCGCTACGAAGCGACCGAGCTCGAGTTAAAGCTCGGTCGCTACGTAGCGACCGAGCTCGAGCCAATGCTCGGTCGCTACGTAGCGACCGAGCTCGAGCCAAAGCTCGGTCGCTACATAGCGACCGAGCGCTCGTCCCGCGCGGTCGCTATGTAGCGATCGGGCTCGAGCCAAAGGTCGGTCGCTGTGTAGCGATTGAACCCTTCCGAACATCGATACGACACCAATCCATGCATTCTCGTCAAACCTTCGAATGCTATCTCCCGAAGACCGTAGCAAGCTTAGTCCATGTTTTCCGCTATTCTAACTCATCGATCAAACTTCGTGGATTACAAACCGCGGAAAATTCGTAGTAAACGTGTCGAGTCGGAAGACGGCCC
>NC_027751.1:16260821-16272717 GCF_000695525.1 Brassica oleracea var. oleracea | reverse complement strand
GAGCAAAGATAAAGTCAACTTCAAAACAGTGCCCTCGTGTCTCGTGCCAGGGAGCATTTCACACAAAATAGCACTAAATCAAGTTTATGTTTCCAAACTAACACTCAAGGTCAAAAGTCACAAAAATAGCACTTAATCTTTTATCAAAAGTCACAAACTTAGGGTTTAGAGTTAAAGGGTGGGGTTTAGGATTTAGGGTTTAGGGTTTAGGGTTTAGAGTTTAGGGTTTAGGGTTTAGGGTTTAGAGTTTAGGGTTTAGGGTTTAGAGTTGAGAAATGAGGTTTTGGGGGTAAGATTTCAAATTTTGAAATATAAAAAAATTAAAATTTTCAAAGGATAAACTTAGAAAGATGCTATTTTGGTCATTTTAGTTTTTGAGTGCTATTTTTGTGATATAAACTTAGAAATGTGCTATTTTGGAGATTTGACCTATTTATAATTGTAAACTACATGTCATGTCAAATGCAAATGAAGAAATATATACATCTAATATCTATAAATGCATTTTAAAAATAATCCAGATAGGCTAAAAACAAATGCTAAAACTCATTAAATAGCAAAAGATCAGTTATCAACAAAAAAACTCTCATATTTTGTTTTCTTTTTCTTTTAACTTAAGTAATTTCATATCATATTTATACACACATATTTTTATCCACAACACTCAATTCTTGTATCCACATTTGATGTGTTAGAGTTTTAATGTTAGAATTTTTTATTTTGTATAACAAATTTTATATTCACGCTCAGTTGACTATAGTCCTTGTGTCCACATTAATTATATATACATATAACAAATTCTACACACATGTTTGTTATTATATAAAAGAAATTCTACATCCACGCTCATTTGTTGGAGTACCGGAATCCATATGAGATGGATCCATTACAAGCCTTAGATCATGTTTTTAGCAAGGATGCGATCTATTTTCTTCTTCACAGACGTCACCAACACTTGGATCCTAAAATTTTTTACCATGTATTTGAGAGTGCATTTTAATGTAAATTTAGAGAAGAAAAACTAGTGTACAAAATCCAAAGAAAAACAACGATGTAAGTTGAAAAATAGATTATATTAATGTAATCGGGTTACAAGATCGATAATAAAATAAGAATGAGTTGCAAAAGAAATGAACAAAGAAAGTTCGTTGTGTTTTTAGTGGAGAGCTCGACGATGCAAGCGTTCAAGTGTGTTTGTGTGTTGATGAACCTCTGTTTCTTTGATTTCCTTATGTATTATATTTTCTTGTTTAGGTCGTCCTACATCTTTGATTCTTTCACCAAACCTTCGGTTATATGAGGATGTTCTTTGAACGAGTCCATCCTTATTATCGACATATCTATATCCATTGGACTTTGCGAGATGACGACCTCTCATGCTCTCACTAAAACTATCCTAAACAAACTTTTTCGTTGTCTTACATTTCGTATTCGCTTATCGCCGTCTTCACCCAATTCGATTTTGGTCAATTTACTTGGTTGTCGAATTTGGGTCTAACACCAACCATCACTCCATCACTGTAGCAAATAAACACATGAGTTTGCATCGTTTTTATTAGAAGAAAATTTGATTTGTAAAAACAATTTTAAGAACCTTAAATTTATATGAATATTAGACACCTACATATGTGTACGGAAAAAACGTTATGTAATATGTACGGTATTGTGAAGCAATATAAGAAAACCCTCTTCCAAATCCTGGGAAAATGGCATATTCCTATATAAACTAATTGTTCCCGGTTTTTTCACACACGAACTTTTAAGCCATGCCAAAAACTACATGAACAGCGGAAAAATGGCTTATTCCCATATGAACTACTTGTTCCTGGTTTTTTTCACACACAAACTTTTAATCCATGCCAAAAACCACATGAACAACTCTATTTTTTTTAATTACATACATAAACTATCTATTTTAAACTAATTTCTCTGAAACCGTAAACAATGTTATTTAAACGTTAACTTGATTTATGACAGGTGGAGAGCCAATTTATTATTTTTCTTCTTTTTTAGTCAATCGTTTTTCTTCTTCAAGAATCGTTTTACTCATCATCGATTGGGGATAAAATTTATTATTCTGCCGAAGAATAAAACATTTTACATGACGTATAAAGAAATAAGAGCATCAACTACTAGCTTACCAATCTCCATGTATTGCCACAAAGAACTATAAAATCAGTGTAGTATCTCCAATTGATTATGAAAAATAAAATGATTTATGAAGAAAATGAGCAATTGACCAAAAATAAGAATAAAACGAGGTAGTAATTTTTATCAACTCAAATTAAACCGGCTCTCCATCTGTCATAAACCAAATTAACTTTTAAATCTATTCTATTAAAATAGCAGTGTGACTCATTGATAAAAGTATGGTCCAACTATTATTTCTTTTATCTTTATCATTATTTAGAATATTATTTATTATGCTTTATGCCATTACACCTATATTTAAATTACCAATTGAAAAGACCTAAAAAGATGTAAAACAATAAATATACCCGCCCTTTTTAAGGGCGAGCCAGAATCTAGTAACACGTTTAAAATCGATAGTTTGTGTATGTAATTAAAAAAATAGAATTGTTCATGTGGTTTTTGGCATGATTTAAAAGTTCATGTACAAAAAAATCAGGAACAACTAGTTCATTGGGAAATAAACAATTTTTCTGTTATTCATGTGGATTTTGGCATGAGTTCAAAGTTTGTGTGTGAAAAAACTGAAAACAACTAGTTTTTAGGAGAATAGACCATTTTCCCTCCAAATCCTCTTTTAATCTTTAGTTTTTATTTTTTGGTCGTTAATAACCAACCAACCAAGTTCAAACTCCTGCCTAAAGTTTGAACATTTTAAACATTTGGGAACGTCTTTTAATTCTCCGTGAGGTACACCTTTTTCTAAAAAGAAAACTCTTTTATATTGTTTTTATATTAAAACAAACTTTATACTAGGATATTACCTTATTTACAAAAACATAAGAACAATTAAATTATTTGTGGGAAAAGGACAAAAGACTTGGACTACCCCACTCAGGGGCAAAATCCTGTAATTTCTAGCAAAACATTATACCCTTTATAGAATTCATCGTCATCTTTGGTTTTAATAAGACAGTTCCCTTTTGCTTCCATTTTCATTGCCCTTTTCTCTTATCACAGAAGAAGAAAAAGAGAGCGATAAAGCAGCAAAAATAAGATAGAAGCTCCATTGATTATTTCTTTTGTTTTCTTTTCACTTCAAGACTTAAACTTTTTAGCTGAATCAATGGCTGGAATCCTAAAGCTCCAAGCTTGGAGTATATTGTGAAGAAGAAGAAAAATCGAATTTTCTTTTCTTTTAATTTATTTAATTTCTGGAAAATGGAATGTATGGGTATGATGATGGCTAGTAGCTTAGATCCTGAAAGGAAGCAAAGTGGAGGACTTAGAAC
This sequence comes from Brassica oleracea var. oleracea, assembly GCF_000695525.1. NCBI lineage: Eukaryota > Viridiplantae > Streptophyta > Magnoliopsida > Brassicales > Brassicaceae > Brassica > Brassica oleracea. The sequence continues at coordinate 16,269,295 of NC_027751.1, read as the reverse complement.
AAAACAAGCTGGACGAGGATCTTGCCGTGGAAGTTAGTCTCCTGTTTCAATCTCCTTTTAAAGAATGTAATAATAGTTTGGTTTCCTTAGATTCATTATAAAGTTATGTTTTTTTCAGTTTAGAAGTTTTGATTCTTTTTTTTTTGGTTTCCCTGGGCAGTTTGAAAATTGCAGTGTTGTAAAGTGAAGAAGATCGTTCTTTAGTTGGAGCTGAGAGAAGGAAGCTATGGGTGTTTTGCTAAGAGAAGCGTTGAGGTCTATTTGCGTTAATAATCAATGGTCTTATGCTGTTTTCTGGAAAATCGGCTGCCAAAACTCAAGGTTACTACTTCTACTTTCATTTTTCTTATTACCAAAAAAAAAAAAAAAAAAACCAAAGATAGATCTTGAATGAATTTTGATTAAAGGGTTCTTCAAACTCAGATCTCGAGGATGCTTTTTTTTTTTTTATATTATTGGGGTTTTGTGTGTTTGGTTTTAATCTAATCTTGGTTGTTGTGTAAGAGAATCTTTTGATTTGTGACAAAACCATATCCTCTTCTTTTGTTTAATTGTTTTATGATTTGCCCAACAGTTCGTTCTTTTCTTGTCCTTTTTCGTTTTGTCTCTCTCTCTCTCTCTCTCTCTCTCTCTCTATCTATCTAGTAGTAACTATATCATGTTGTCCTTTTTTCCGTTTGGATGTGTTAATAAAATTTCTCTTTATGTGGTGCAGCTTGCTGATTTGGGAGGAGTGCTACAACGAAACCTCAGTTTCTGGAAATGAGAATGTTCAGTTGCTTACAAACAGAATGATGTTGAACAATCGAATCATTTTGGTAGGAGAGGGGTTGGTTGGGCGAGCTGCATTTACAGGACATCATCAATGGATACTAGCAGCAGATAGTTTTAACCGCGGTGGTGTTCATCCACCTGAGGTTATTAATGAGATGCTTCTCCAATTCTCTGCTGGTATTCAGACCGTCGCAGTTATCCCAGTTGTTCCTCATGGTGTTGTTCAACTCGGTTCTTCCTTGCCTGTAAGTTTCTCTGCAGTTCATTCTTCACAATGTTTTGCTTTTATTGAGGTTCTTGTTTTTAATGTGTGCAGATTATGGAGAACTTGGGGTTTGTGAATGAGGTGAAGGGTCTTATCCTGCAACTTGGATGTGTCCCGGGAGCTCTTTTGTCTGAGAGTTACACAACATATGAACCTCCTGCTGCTGATTTTATTGGAGTCCCCGTCTCCGGGTTAATAATGCCCTCTCAAAGACACAAGATCCTCCAGTCTTCTGCGGCTTTTTTCAACTCTACTGCTTCACCATCAGATCATCAAACATTTGAAGAAGCTTCCTGTAATCTTATGGATGAGCATCTCAAGCAAGGAGAAGGATGGCAAAATCCAGATGCTTGGCTGAATCAAAACTTGTCCTGTATGTCTAATGTGGTCCAGTGTGAAGACTCCAGCTCTAAACAACGAAGCGAGGACTTGTTTGACATGTTGGGTCTGGATGATGATAGGAACAGAGGTTGGGGGATGAGAACAGAACAGCTCACTAGGGAGTTATCAGACTTTGGGATCATTCAAGAAACAGATCATCTCTTGGATGCTGTGGTCTCAGGTGCTTGTTCCTCCTCCACAAAGCAAATCTCATCAGATGAGACCTCCGAGTCCTGCAAAACCACAATGACCAAAGTTAGTAACTCATCCGTTACCACCACACCATCTCACAACAGCCCTCAAGGAGGTTTATATAATGAGAAGAAACCTGTGGGGCCGCCCCCATCGTCGGCGCTTTACGGGTCTCAGATCAGTTCTTGGGTTGAGCAAGCTCACAGCTTAAAGCGTGAAGGCACTCCAAAGGTGAATGAAACTGCAAAACCGGCTGCTAGTAACCGTAAGAGGCTTAAACCAGGAGAGAACCCAAGACCAAGGCCTAAAGATCGCCAAATGATTCAAGATCGTGTCAAGGAGTTGCGTGAAATCATACCAAACGGTGCTAAAGTAAGCTTGTTTTTTTTTTTTTAAATAAAAAAGATTATTTACTAACAAAAAAATAGTAAAATGTTTTTGTTTCAACAGTGTAGCATAGATGCGCTTCTTGAACGTACAATCAAGCACATGCTCTTCTTACAAAACGTCTCGAAGCATGCTGATAAGGTGAAACAAACCGAGGGGGAGTCTAAGATTATGAAGGAGGAAGGAGGAGGAGCGACATGGGCTTTCGAAGTAGGGTCGAAGTCTCTTATGTGTCCCATTGTAGTTGAAGATATAACCCCTCCTCGCATCTTCCAAGTTGAGGTAATAACGTTGCTGCACTTTCACTTGCTTGTCAAGTTTTAGTGTTTTTTTGAATTTGTCTTTATATTTTTTTTTTTTGTGACAGATGTTATGTGAACAACGAGGATTCTTTCTAGAGATCGCTGATTGGATCAGAAGCTTAGGACTGACCATCTTGAAGGGTGTCATTGAAACTCGAGTTGACAAGATTTGGGCTCGCTTCACTGTTGAGGTATATTAATTATTACTTAAGTTAATAAGTTTGTTTAAAATGATAAAAGTTGAGAGATTTCAATATGATGTTTTATTTTGGTTTTTTAGGCGAGTCGAGATGTGTCGAGGATGGAGATATTCATGCATCTAATGAATATTTTGGAGCAGACGATGAATTGTGGAGGAGGAAACTCTAAGGCTATTTTGGATGGGATCAAAGCTACAATGCCCATTACCAACAACACCTTACCGGTTACTACTGGTGGCTGTTCTATGTAACACAAATTAGTGACCGGCTTGGTTAAGCTGGATTCATAATTAGAGGTTACGAGCGGACCGGTCCAGGAGGCTCGCTATGACTAACTTGAAAAAATCGGTTTGGCTGTTCAATGTACATTTGCTTCTCCTTGTTTTTCATTTATCTATGTTTTGGGTTTTTTGCGAATTTTATTTTCTGTATTGAATCTCATTTGTGTGGATTTTTTTTGTTACTTTTAATCCTATGGAGTCGATATAATGAATTAATCATGGTTTTTGAAGTGTAAATTTTAGTTAATAATCTAACTAGACTTGGCTAAAAACTTTTGGATTTACCGGTTTAAGTGTTCAAACAATTTCACGTATATCAAGGCCGGTAAAAAGAACCGGTCCACCAACAACAGCGTTAAGAGCTTGATTGGTATCGTAGTTAAATGGGCTGAAAGCTCTCCCATATCCAATCACAATAATAACTAAAGCATTTGTAATAGCATTGGCGGCTTGGCGGCTTGTATATGCTCCCTACGATAATGCTCTTTAATGAAGTTTTTAAAAGAGTATTCTGACCTATTAATTAGTAATTACAAAAACACCTTTATATATTATAACTAAAAATTGTGAAGATACTACCATAATATTTTCTAAACCCTAATCATATCTACGTAAGTTTTATTATAAAAAAGATGAAAACAAATATCTGTGTTTAGTTAAAAACAACCGTCAAGAACTTCAAGTTGAACATAAGGTATGTTGTTCTTTTTATCTAAGAAAGTATTTGGAATGCTCACTATTAGTTATTTTGTTTAGCTCACTTTGTTTTTCGTAAGATTCTTTTAGTTGTTGGAAAATTTGCGTACGTGAATCATTTATTTTTTTTTCTTTAACTCTTTAGTTATAATTATGTCTATCTTGGTCATTTACTATTTTAAATGCTACAGTTTTGCCAATCATATAATTATATTATAATTAATATAGCATACAACTTCTGCTGCATACTGTTTACTGCTACTGCTTCAGCTAATGCTTTTCCAATCAAAGTATTAAGCCATTAACAGTACAGAAGCACGCATGTATTTTGTACCTTTGTGTTACTTTGATTAGTTATCCTTATGTACATTATCAGCTAAAAAAACAAGAGGCTCTACTTTCAATGAAATTCACCCTTTATTAACACAACGCGAGGTTGTGAGAAAAAGCTATATTGGTAGTTACATTACTTCAGTTAACAGCCTTATAACCAACGTACTTGGTGTTTTTACTAACATGTGATGGATGTCTTAATCCATTCCTAATTCTAGCATTTGTCCAAAATCTTTTTCATACACATTTATTGATCCAAAAATACAATAGAAACTATTTGGTTTCACTTACATTTTCAAAATATATTTGACTTCATACACATTTGTGGATCAAACTTAGTCTTATTAAGTTCAAAATACAGTTGAAATTGCGTTTCTTATTACAATATATGTGTTCTGCTTTTACCCTTTTGAGGTACCTAAAGTTTGATGCAAAAGGTTCATTAACTATTTTGCTCTTGCATTTAGCCTTCTCTCCACTCTACAGATTATGATGGAATAATCGGCAGGACATTATGATTTCACAAATTTCCATTATATTTTTTGAAGAAATAAATTTCCATTATATTTTCCATTATATTTTCTTGGGCCCTTCAATTTCTTCCTCACTTTTAATATATTTCCAATACTTTATCAACAGTAGGCTAGAGGTGTATATTTATTCTTTATTATACTGTAGACTTTTTTCAGTTATAAAAGTTAACTACCAATTGAATACTATCTAATTTGGGATGAATTGAAAATAGCAATAAATTCAAAATTTGATATAGCACATGTTGCCTTGATTTGAAATTTTAAAAATTAACCAATTTGCCATTTCATATCACAGTAGAACCTCTACAAATTAATACTCGATAAACTAATAATTTTTAGAAATTAATAAATTTCGCCGGTCGCAACTTGGATCGGTTCAAAAATTGACACAAATCAATAAAATAATAAGATAATAACTTTAAAAAAATTAAATGTAAATATATGGTCCCATTAAAATTATAAATTAATAATTTATATGTATACATATTTTATATAAGTAATAACCTATTTTATATTGTTTTTTATGTTCACAATGAATTATCTTTATATTTTCTTAACAATTAATATATTTTTGATGAGATTTAGTAATATTGTATCTCAACCCACATTTAAATTCTATGCAATATATATTATATACATCAAATAATATAATAAAATTTATAGAATGTCAAATTACAAAAATAACAATTAATGTCTATACACTAAAATCAAATATTTTTCTTATCTTAGAATAAATATATCTTAAAATAAGAATCAAAATAAGAAAAAACTTTTATAAATTAATATCTGTATATATTAATAAAAATTTAAAATCTCAACATTATTTATTTATAGAAATTCTACTGTATATGAGTTAGATTTTTTTTAAAAATATGATGCGGAAATTTATTTTTTCATTTCATATGTTATGAGTTAGATTTTTTTTTCTTTAATGTCTTCGAAAACTTCTTCACAGATGGTATGTAAAAGATGATTTTGGCTATGAACGGTGATCATTTAAGTGCATTTATATTTTAGGAGGTTTATTGAATGAATTATCTACTTAGACCATTTTTAATAGTTCACTATATTTTCCACTCTTAAATAGATTAATTCTATAACATAGTTTAGTTATACTCCAATTGTACTGTATTTTAAAATGAAAAATATAGTGATGAACAAAAAATAAACAACTTACTCTATATATAGAGTAAACCTATTTATACTCTATTAAAAAGTACTATTAGAACATTTTTACTCTAAAATTTAAATTTTATTTTAAAGTGAAAAATAGAATAGAATCAGACATGCTCTCTGAAATGTTTTTTGTATACACTTACATTCTCTCCAAGTAATGAGGACATATAAAAGAAATCCAATAATTAATCATCTTTAAAGTTAACCAACAAGTCTGAAAATTTTATCAAGTTATACAGTGGATGATTGCTTAGACTTTTATTGTAAAAATTTAGGTGTAAAATTTGTGCTGTAGATAAGTTGGTTGTATTAGTAATTTGATGTTATAGATTTTTTTTATAGATTTTTTTTTTGTAGTTAAATTTAGGCATGGACATTCGGGGTTCCAATCGGGTTTCGGTTTTATCCAATCGGGTATCGGTTTTTCGGGTTTGAAAGTTCGGATTGGGATCGGTTCGGACTCTATCGGTTTCGGGTCTGAGTTAATAAATCTTCAAATAATACGGTACAATCCGACGTACTTTCGGATTCGGGTCCCAATAGGTTTTTCGGTTTAAAAGTACCTGATTTGTACCTACTTTGTAACAAACACATAAGTAAAATTGGTTCTTCAGTTCGAAAGTACCTGATTTGTACATATTTTGTAACCAAAGCATAAGTAAAATCGATTCAAAAATAAGAAAAAAACATCAAACGTGATCATTCAAAATCAAACAAAAAGTACATAAAGTTATTGATCGAAAGAAAACCATATAAATGAAAGCATAAAACAAAAAACAAGTTTTCATTAAATGAAAAATATTAATGAAAACAAAACCAAAATCTAAAAGCTTCAAACTTCAGCCGCTATCTTAGACCATCAACCTTCATGTAATAGATAATTATTTTAGATGTTCAATAATATCTTAGTGTATTTTGGGTACATTGGATTTATTTTGGTTCAGATTTTCGGATTCGGTTCGGATTTTTGGGTTTGGTTTATTTGTCCAGTCCTAGTTAAATTGATTGTAATAATAAGTTTCCGACTGCAGATATTTTAAAATAAAATATATGAGGTATGTGATGTATATATAAATAATTATTTATATATATATATATATTAATAGCCAAATTATAAATTATCAAAGTTTATCATTATTTAATATGGTATATAAGTAACATTTATGTTATTTAAAATTTTCAATAATTTTAAAAACTATTACAAATTAAATAAAAAATTCTATAAATTATAGTAAATGTTAATATTTAAATTAGGGCTGGGCAAAAAATCCGAATCCGAAGAACCGAACCGAACCCGATCCGAAAAAGTAGTATCAAACCTGAACAAAAATTGACTAAATATCCGAACGAGTTCAAAATTTTGGTATCTAGAGAACCGAAACCGAACCTGATCCGAACCGAAATATTTTGAGTACCCGAAATAGATTAATATACCTATATATGTTAATTATTTTTAGATTTAATGTATATTAAAAACATCCAAAATATTTAAGATACTTTTATGTTGTCCAAAATACTTGAAAATGTATACAAATAGTCAAAAGTAAATATTTAAAATATACTCAAAACGCTAAAAACACTTGAAATATCTATTGATTCTCTATCCATATATTTAAACCAAACCAGCTTATATGTTAAGTTTATGTATTTTGACATATGTTATTCAAACTTATATTAAATATATTATTTTGTTTATAGATTTTAAGAATTTTAAAGTATATAATAAATTTAAACATTTTGAAAATAATTTAAATGGGTTATTCGACCCGAACCGAACCCGCAAATATCAGAACCCAACTCGAACCAAAATTTAAAAATATCCGAATGGGGCTAAAATCTTTGACCCACTTCCTCTGACAAGAACGGGAGAAGCGAGAAAGAGGGGAAATAGAACCCTAGTTAGAATCAAACGAGACAGAGAAAGAACAAGAAGAAAACAAACACGCTGAGAAATTTGGAACCAGTGCATGACACACTGTAAATCTTGCAAGTTATAACTTGCGATACAGATAATATCTGTGATGCTTACTAGAAATTCTATTTGAACTAAGCGGATGGTGGTCGGTAGGGATGATGCAAAAAAAATTGTTATAAAGGAAAATAATACATGAATATAAAAACTGAGGCAGATATTTCCTTTTAATAGAGGTAAGGAACTAAAACTCTGGAACATTACAAAGAATTTAAAAATCTATGGAGAGCAATTTCCCTCTCTTTGGATTATGCAGATCCGCCATTTCTAGTGGTGATAGCTTCCAAAATTGCTAATTCAACTTTACTTGGGTGACTTACATTTTAAATGTTGTATAATCAACGGCTGGTCTCGGACATTGAAGGATTTATGGACCAAATGTTTAGAATTTAAACCGGAGCTCGTGGTCCAGTAGTGATTAACTTGAGGGTAAAATTCAATACACTGAAGTCATCTGGATTCGAGTCCAAACCGTTAGGAAATTAATTTTTAGCATCGTCAGAGACAGTGGCTGACACGTGAGCTAAAAACGTAGACTAATAACCCGTGATTAGTCTAAATCCACTTTGGTGGGGACCAGTTTACCGCTGTATAATTAAAAAAAATGTTTAGAATTTATAAAATTTATTAAAAAAATGTAAAAATATTTATTTGTTATAAAAGTAATGGAAAAGTCTATCTTTATTCATAACATAGAGGTTCCTTATATAGGAGATTACACCGTCATAGATAAATGGAAAGATTACAAATCATAATCTTCTGGTTATGAACCATCCACAATCTGGTTCATAACACTTCCCCTTGGATGTCATAACCATTTAGAGCTTGTAATGTGCTTTAATGTTGCCTCATTAAAACCTTTCCCGGAAAACCCAATTGGGACAAAACCATGGTGAGAGAAAAAGAGTACAACACACATTACTCCCCCTGATTTGGACATTACTGGAGGTCTCTTGGACCTCTCCAATTTTCTGCAATCCGT
>NC_027751.1:16258345-16260146 GCF_000695525.1 Brassica oleracea var. oleracea | reverse complement strand
CATTTCATACGTTGTCTAGACTGTGTAGCAACTTGACTGTGTCTCTTCTTGGACATCAAATTCGTTGGTGCTTTACAAGCTGGTTTATATATGACTTAGTCATTCTTTTTCGGGTCAGCAAATGCGTCTGCCATAGTGATTCCCATGGCCAAATGTGTTATAGTGGCCATGGCCACGTCCTTTCCACCTTCCACGGCCATGACCGTGTGGTCTATCATTCTGGACGTGGTTACCTCTTTTTTTTCTTCTGCGGCCTTATTGGTATCAGGTAATGAGGTTAATCCAGAAGGTCTCAATTCACTGTTTCTCATCAGTAATCCATTATTTTGCCCCGCTAGCAATAGACTCATCCACGGACTTATAGTCTTGGATTCTGGGATTCCTCCAATCAAATAGGGTCTTTGGTAATAACACCGTTTTTTGGTGATCATATCTCGATTTTTAACTTTGTCCAAAGGTCTAGAGGATTCTCTATAGTCAGATACTGATCTTTGAGACTCTTAATAAGATGGTGGCTGATAATTAATATTGTCATGTATCAATTTTTTCATTGGCATTATTGCCTTCTATGATACATTCACCAAGTCTTTTTGACTTTAGGATAAGCTGTGTATCCAATGCCCACCGTAAATAATTATCTCCAGAGAGATTTAGGGCAGCAAAATCCAGGTTGATTTTCGACATCTCAAATCATATATCACTCAATATTTATGTATAATTTTCATGCGGCCTTACTCTTAAAAACAATCAATTCGGATTTCAATCTTGTGAGGACAATGAGACTATCAATCTTAAAGGCATTTAATCAATCAGTCAATTTCTAGGAAATCATGCAATTAGGGTTTAACAATTAATGGATTTTAGCAAGACTAGTAAAAAGATTTATTAATCACTCAATCAGTTTCAAGGCTGATTTTAGCAATACTAGAATATAGATTTCAAGCATGAATTTCAATGAATCAGTTTACAGGCTGATTGGTATTTAGCATTAACCATGTGTAAATAATTTATCTAGTATCCGAATTTATCAAACCTCAAAAACATATAATCAGATCAATCAATTTAATCGAACTTAGCATACAATCTTAAATCTCAAGACATTAGAATTTATCATGAATCTGTCAACCTAGCATATGGATTCTCAATTCTCAAAGATATCCAAATCAGATCAATACAACCTGTCATACGGATTATTTAGGGTTTCTATTTAAAACAGATCAGATTACAAAACTATCAATCCTAACAGATGATATTAAACCTCAAGAATCATGCAATCAGATCATTCAGATTTTAAACAAGTAAAGCTCAATCAATCTATCAACCTATTGGATCATATAAGCAAATCAAACTAGCAACCTATCGGATTCAATCAATGTTTTAACAGGCTGGTCGGTTTAAACAATTTTAAATCAGATGAACAATTAACCAAGCATGATGAGAAAATAAATCTATCAATTTAACGGTCAAACAATTCTATCACCATAGCATCAGATTCAATCAGATTTAAAACTTCAATGATCAAAACCGAAAACAGTTTGATTTAAAAATATTCTATTAGGGTTTTAATATGTGATTTGATAATTATAGTATAATTGATTCTGATACTTATATTATTTAGGGTTTATAGATATAGGGTTAGTGTTTATCAGATTTTAACTTGTAAAAATCAATTTGGGGTTTTAATCATGTAGGAACATGATTTAGGGTTTGGGGTATCGAACTTTTAGAGCTTCGATTTACCCAATTAGGATTTTTGATCTATTACCCTATGGTTTTGATTCATAAAGATTAGGGTTTTAGG
>NC_027751.1:16256693-16258233 GCF_000695525.1 Brassica oleracea var. oleracea | reverse complement strand
ACACGAACGAGACGCGAGCTGGAATGGATCGAGTCGCTTCTATCGGGTCTCGGACATCCTTTGTTGCTTGATCCGGAACGCCTTGATCGTCGGACGCGAGCTGTCTGATGCTGTCGCGAACGAGGAAGAGGTCGCGTGCTGGAGCTGCTCTCGGGTCGCGAACGTCTGAGCTAGGATCTGGAACGCCTTGGGCTAAAGCTGTTCAGGGACGCGAGCTGGAACAGTTGCGGGAACAAGAGACGCGGTCGGGGTTTAGGGTTCGTCGGATCGCCGATTAGGGTTAGGGTTTTAGGGTTTTTCGATTTGGGTATTAACTTAGGGATTTAGAGTTTCGTGCTGATAACATGTTATAAAAATAATGGAAAAATCTATCTTTATTCATAACATAGAGGTTCCTTATATAGGAGATTACACCGTCATAGATAAATGGAAAGATTACAAATCATAATCTCTCGGTTATGAGCCATCCACAATCTGGTTCATAACATTATTTGAATTGTGAGAGAATTTTTACAAAGAAACATACTAACATTTGCAAATTTTTAGGAAAATCAAATAGTATTATGTGTATCGATAAATATATGTAATTCCTTTCTAGTTTCTTATGAAGAACACTTAATCGTTTGTATTTTTTGTTACATTTGGAAAAATAGTAATGACAAGGCTCATCTTTACTATACTAAATGGGAGATATAAGCTCCTCTTAGAGTGTCCACGTAGGCACAAAAATCGTCCATTCAGAACATTTTATTTTCACACGTCACTATTGTCTGAAAAAAGGTGGGCTTCGTTTTTTTTTGTGAGTCCAAATGTTGATGTCAATGAACAATGGCCCAGTATATTCACTAATAGCTACCTTCTCCGATAACGCTTCTTTCTCCTCCAACAAGTTTTTTTTGTTATTAATAGATTTCACCAAAAGTTATAATAATTTACAAAACGTAATCAATAAACCACCCATTCCGTTTACGTCTTTTTTTTTCTCTGTTCTTCGACTCTTCTTCAACCTCACCGTCTCTCTACTTAGTCTGAAGTTTTTCCTTTCAAACTCTTTACCTTCCTTAACGCTCAACGAGGTTCAACGTATCCTACTAAATTCCCTTAATTAATGCGATTCTCATTCAACCCAATAACATTCTCGACCTCTCCGTTTCCTTCCTTTTATATATGATTGGAGAGGACTGTGAGTGGGATGAATCTTCACAATCACTCTCAATTAATTGATCCTTCAAAAATGTCTTCCTCCGATGTTGTTGGGCAATCCGCCTTCAATGTTCTCCGACTGGGTAGATCTTCACAGTTCATTGTTGCTCGCCTGCTACGTTTTTGGTCTCCAAAAACATCAAGAAGTATAGTGAATTCATGGGAATCACTTTCTCTCTCTCTGCGCATAACATGATTCTGATTGTTTATATATTTTTTTATAGCTGTAGCATCAAGATTTACTCTGGCTTGAAGCCTCAATCTGCAAGTATGTTCCTTTTTCTTCTGAATCTCTTCGAAAGTTTCTGTCTTTAAATCGAAGCCTCAATCTGCAAGC
>NC_027751.1:16254783-16255642 GCF_000695525.1 Brassica oleracea var. oleracea | reverse complement strand
TTTTTTAGTGAAAATATATTATTTATATAAATATAATTATATTTTTTATTTACATAATAGTTTGTAAAGAAATATTTAGTGTAAATAATATCATAATTTTATAAAATACTAAAATAAATTGGGTTGGTTTTCAACTTTCACAAATAAAAAATATTATTTGTAAACTTAGAAAAGAATATATCAAGAATATTCTTTTTCAGGAGAGAAAATAGAAAAATACATCGGAGACAAATCCATCTCTATTATGAAATTCATCTATTTTAGAGATAAAAAATAGAGGAATACATTGGAGATGGTCTAAGGCATGACAGACGTAAATGATCGACGTTGAGATTTCACCTTTTCTGATTCTTACTATTCGAATGTTTCAATATAATTTGAATATTCTCTTTGTTTTATAAAATAATGGTTTAAAAGTATTTTTTGTTTCACTATATAAATTGTATTTATATTTCAATGTAATTATATATTTATTAGATATTGAAACAGATAGAGTAATCTATAAACTAACTCTATATAGAAATGAAGCTAAATCAGTTTTCTCTAGCACAAATACTCACTTCATTCTTGGAGTTTAAGCTTTTCAATATGATGATATTAGTAGTTTGATCCAAAAAAAAAAAAAAACGGTCGAACTGTACATTGTAATTGGAGAAAGAAAACAAACAAAAATCAACCGAAGACTTTTGAGGTATATGAAACAAAAATTAAAAATAGCAATTCTCTGCAATTAAAGAATAAGAGAATAAAATTGTAAAAATACAAAATAAAACAAAAAATATACACAGAAAGAAAGCTTTAGTAAAATAAAATCATAATATAATTTCCATAATTGATAGTGCTCAGTTACACTAAAAAA
>NC_027751.1:16230037-16254768 GCF_000695525.1 Brassica oleracea var. oleracea | reverse complement strand
TTAAACCTATTATCTAATTAAAATGATTCTAAAAAAAGTGTCAGCATGAAGAGTTAGAAAATATACGATAAAATATAATACATAACGTTAAAAATACATTATCACTGATCACTAAAAAAATATGTTAGTAGTAATAAAAAATGAAATGACAACACATGTATTAAATCCATAGAACGGCACGCAATAAAGTATTATGTAATATACAAACTACAAATTAAATATGCTCAACGCAAACACACATAAAAATGAGACATCATATTTGGATATATTTAAATAAATAATTTTAAATATATTATATTCTTGATAATTTTAAAACTAATTAAAAGAAGCTAAATTATTAAAAATTAATATAAAAATAAAACTAAAGCAATATTTTGTAACGTCAAAATAATAAATGAATAAAAATATATTATGTTAATAAAATATATTTTAGATTTTAAAGACTTCTAATTCATGTAATATTACAAAATTCAAAATTTGTTTATTACAATTCTTATTTTACCTTTAGATATATTAAAATAATATTCTAGATCGATGTTCAATTGTCAGTTTTCAACTATTACACGTAAAAGATTATTGTTCAGTACGCTTTTTTTTAAAAAGAGGGTTTTATATTTTAACCAGGTTATTGGAGTACTTTTTCTTTTCGTGAATTTATTTGTGATGATATTCCGATCTTTTAAACTAATGCCTTGATTGGTAGAGCATTAGCATTAGCAGTAACAGTATGCTATAGAAGCAGTATGCTGTAGGAGCTGTATGCTTTTGCTAAACTGTTTAATATGATGATTGGTATAGCAGTATGAGTATGATATTTAAAATTATTATAAAAATTAGTATATAACATATAATATATTTATTTTTAATGAATATATTTCTAATATATATATAAATATATTAACTTATAAAATTAAAAAGATATATAATTAATTTATTTTATTTAACAATTTAAAAGTTATGTTTATAAAATATCTATTTCTAAAAATAATTTTTCAAATTTGAAATATATTAACTTATATTTTAAATGTGAAATACTATTTTTTAAAAAAATATATATTTCTTATTGGAAATTAATTTTAGAAATAAAAATTTTATTTTCTGGATATAAAAATAATTTTATGATATTATTAGATAAAATAAATGAATCAATTATATATTTTCCTTAATTTTATAAATTATAAATGCAAATGCTCTTCTAAAAGCTTCATATGAGAGCATTGGCTAGAAAGTATTGGCTAGAGAGTATCTGGAGAGCATTAGCATTTAGTAAATGCTTCTCTAATTGCTTTTCTGACAATTGTTGATTGGATAATGTAGAGCATAATGCTCTACCAATCAAGGCCTAAGATAATTTATGTTCTATACATAATTATATTTTTTACATAACTCTAAAATCTCGGACTTGATTCTTCATATTTTATTAGTTAATTATGTTACATATAATAGAAATACTTACTTCAAACTAAAAAAAAATCAAATTTAAAAATTAGTTATATATAATTTAATATACAAGAATTCAAATACAAATAAAAATGATAAATGTAACAAATTTAAATATATTATCCGCGTTACGTGCAGAGAAATTATCTAATAAAAATAAAAACAGAAAATCTATACGAGATTTTACACACATCATCGGAGATTAAAGATGCTTATGGGCTAAACTCTAAATTAAAGATATAGTACATGATTTGAAAGAAGCTGTTACAGAGTATTTAAGTTCGTATCGACAAAGTCTGAAAATACCATGATACTATTATAGGATAAGGATGGTTTTACAAGGTGCACCAAAAAACGATAGTTTACAACAAATAATGATCTATTATAGTATAACAGGAGTCATGAATATTCTAAATTTTTTATCATCTAGAATATGAAGTTTTGATTTGGACAATAGAATACACGAAGATCATAATATTACAGAGACGATGTTTGTAGCAAACTGTTACAGTAGGTGAAAATGTTGTTTACACCGACAAAACGACTAACTTTTACTACACTTTTTTTTTGTCAACCGACCTTTACTATAATTATAGAAAAATTTATATGCTGTAAAGATTTGTTAATTAAATTTTGCTACTCAAATATTCTAAAAGCAGAAAATACAATGGCGAGTAAAAGTGCACGGAGTCTGATTTCTGATATCGTTTATGTTGATTGATTTCCATCTAGTTAGTTTCCGGATTTGAAATCTTATTAGGAATTAGTATAGCTTTGTGTAGAAAAAAAAAACTTATATAACAAATTTAATGACACCAAATAATTTTAGGAATAGTATTAGCTTTCGGTAAAAAAAAAAAAAAACTTATAACACTCCAAATTTAATGACACCAAATAATTTTAGAAACGCGTAAAAAATAATCCATTTCCTTTTCGGGTTCCCTGCCTTCTAATTTAAAACACTTTATCTTCTTCTTCTTCCTCACAAAAAAGCAGATTCTCGTGTCTGTCCGAATCCCACAAAATCAAAGGCTATGCAGCAGCAAGACCCGAACTCCAGACCCGCCACTGGGTATCCCTACCCGTATCCTTACCCGAATCAACAACCACCACCCGCATCCGCCGCCAACGGCTACCCATACCAAAACTACCACGCGCCTCACCCCGATCCACGCGCTCTCCTAATCCGCCGCCTCTTCATAGCCCTGATGGTCTCCATCCTCATCTTCGGCCTCATCCTCTTCATCTTCCTCATCGTCGTCCGCCCCCAGCTCCCGACCGTCTACATCAATTCCCTCTCCGTCTCCAACTTCAACGTCTCCAACAACCAGCTCACCGGAAACTGGGACCTCCGCCTACGATTCGAAAACCCTAACTCCAAGATGTCGCTCTACTACGACACCGTCCTCTGCGCCGTGTACTACGGCGACGATTCCCTCTCCGAGACGCGGCTGCAGCCGTTCGATCAGGGGACCAAGGATCAGACTCCGATCAACGCGACGCTCTCTGTCTCCGGGACTTACGTGGAGCGTCAGTTGGCTGATTCGATCGGGAAAGCGAGAGCGGAGAAAGGAAGCGTGGAGTTTGATTTGAGGATGGCTTCTGTGGTTACTTTCCGGTATGGAGTGTACCGGAGGAGGAGGTACGTCAGGGTTTACTGTGATGACGTGGCGGTTGGTGTTCCGGGGAATAGTAGTTCAGGGAAGATGGTTGGGTCGGACAAGAGATGCAATTCTTATTGACTAAGTCAGTTATTTGGAATCAAGAATATTACCTTAGGGATTTTTACAATTTAGGGTGTGGTTTAACCAATTCCTGCGATTATTCAATGTATAAATCGACGATGGTATTTTCAATGTGGATGAAGGAATATTCATGTCTGAAGAAAGAAACAAAAGAAATTTTTAGATAATGTCTTATTTTGTTGATGATGAATGATTCTGTGTTTCATTCTTATAGATTGTGTGGCATGGTTAACTTGAACGGTGTTTGCAATGATTTTGGTCCTGTTGAGTTCTTACATTGGTGATGGGTTTTAACATTTCTCCTTGTGATGATGTCCAAAAGAAAGAATTCTAGAGTTACTTTTTTGACAATGTATCAAGTTGGATCGTTAGATTAAGTAATAGTCAATAGGGATATGCTTAGTATTATTGTTAGGGAAGGCTGATAATTTGTGGGTAATTACTGATTTCTTAGTCAAGTATGTCTTTTTGCTGGAGTTATTATTTTGTTGTAAGGCCATGTTTTGGTTTTTTTCACCTCCAAGTTTTGTCTCCGTGAGTCTAGTTGTGGTCATGATACATTGTTGTGTGTTTTAATTATATTTACTATCTTGATATGCTGCTTTCTGCTGAATTTCGTATACATCTCTTTCGAAAAGTGCTACTGTTGTTTTGGATTGGTGAGTAAGAGACCATGAGTTAAGGGATAATGTTTTCTGAATGGTTCTGGTTGCTTTGGTAAGATTCCAGGATCTTTCCTATTTTGCTGCATATGCTGGATTCGTTTGATTTGTAACCACTGTCTCTAGCTTCCTAGCATATTTGAACAAGTAGTTGCTGGTGGGGTTTTATGTCTATCTTTCTGCATTATTTCATCATCTGCTTTTTTTTTTTTGTAAGGCAGCTTAATTTCATCATCTGTTACTCTCAAATTTATACACTCCCTCTTAAAGAGGGTTCTATAAGATTTATGGGAGCATTTCTAACCATACTCCATATTTCATTATAACATGGAGTTTGTAATAAGAAATGTTTCTAACCCTATTTTTTTTTCATTTATAATAGAGTAAAAAATATGTTTACCCTATAAATTGGATAATACTTTTATTTTTTGTTAACTACTCTGTTTTTCAAGAAAAAATAAGAGTACGGTTAATGGTTATAGTAAAAAAACTCAACCCATACGAACACAACCATGCTTAGTATAAGTTGTGAAACGTCCATCATTAAGATTATTCATAACAGGAACCATATCAGTTATATCTACCAAAATCCAAGTGTTCCAGTCATATGTTTAGAGGCTCCTGAATCGATAATCCAAGACTCAGAAAAATACTTACAGAGAGATGCTCATTCGGTTCAGGTTTGCGTTCTTGTAACATGTGCACTAGTTTCTTCCACTGTTCGTCACCCAGGCCACTAACACCGATCCTATCAGCTTGGGTCAGTGGAGGAACACGCATAAAAGCAGCAGACACTGCCAAACCTAACGCAGAAACAGAGTTACTCACAAGATGATGTGCTCGAGCAGGTCCTGCAGAGGTAGTGAGCTTCCGTCGTCCTGCACTTGTGATTTTGATGCACCAGGACAAGTGTTATAATGCATCTATGTGTCTAATTATTATTTAGTTTATTAAGTTTGCATATGTATAACTAAATAATTTCATATTTACATAATTATTCAAATCTTGATTTTAGTAAATTTCCAAATCCCTAGGTTTTCCTTTTTTTTACAATATTGTTCTCTTTTAAAATCTTGATTTCCATAATCATCATTCTCCTCTACTCTCTAAAGCTTCTGAGTCTCTATATAAATCAGCGTGTCATAGTTATTACTTCAAAAACTACACAAAGTAAGAATTAAGAAGTTAGCTGACTTAAAGGATCTAAACAATGAGGAAGCTTTAGCCAAAAAAAACCAATGAGGAAGCTGGAAGAAGGCGCATCGTTAAGCGTAAGTTATGAAGACATCCAACAAAAACGAAAAAAAAATATATTAGTCTGCTGTTGTGCCGTAGTGGGTTTACTACTACTTGGGCTTGTCGTCATCTGCACCCTTATCCATCCGCCTGTTCCACGGTTCATGCTTGACGACCTCTCCCTTGATCCCGTTTCAAACTCAAGTTTGGTGGCAAGTGTTTTGATTTTTTTCATAGCCTCCTCATTCAACTCCCAAACACAACTAAACTGTCCAACCGTGATTTTCCGATTCGTTTTTCTATTACAAAGAATAGCAATCTAAGCAAAACTTAATCTGGTTTGGTACGATTTGGTTATCCAAGACACTGTTTGATCAAATTAAAAATCTTGTTATCTATCAAAACAGGTGAATCTGTCATCGAACAACCCAAGCTTTGTTGGGTATGGGGCTGACCCTCCAAAAAGCCCACAAGATAATTGTCCTAACACCTGATCACAACAAAAAGATTCGTCTCGTCGACTCGCGAGCTAGCGACCGGCTCGACTCTAGACTGCTTTTAGCCGACGAAGCGAGAACCGGAAGTAGTCGGCTCGATGACTCGAGTTAACGGCCCGATATCCCGGCCTAGCCGTCGAAGAGGCCCACTAGGTCAAGACGAATTAGGTCAACAAGGAGCCATCTATAAAAGGATGAAGAGAGGCAACAATTGAAGAATCCACAAATGATTACACTCGCTTTCGGCTAGATCTAGGGTTTTACATCTTGATTCTCGCCGAACTTGTACGGTCCGACGAACCAGCTTTCACCGGACTAATTCCATCATTCTTTTCCCCTTTTTGTAACACCATTTCAACTCTTTGATCTAATGAAACACGTCTTGTCTTGACCCACCGACGAGAACTCGTCTCTCTCTCTTTACTAGTTTGTCGACAGATCTCGGTTCAAACAGTTGGCGCCCACCGTGGGGCAGACAAAGTAGCGCCAGTAAAAAGATCATGGCTCTATCTGACTCGCCGTCCGACGACGAGTCACCTACAACCGAAGGCGACCCGACAGCGGCAGCCTTCGCTTATACCATACTCGAGAGGATGGCACAGCAAGACGCCATTCAGAAGGCGACAAACGAGCAACTAGCCGCTATCGCCGCAATCTTAGCTCACTTGGCCGGGAACTCAGCAGATCCAGCCACGACGGTTCGGAAACAGCTGTTCGACACCTATCGAACAGCCGGCGTCGAAACCACGACCAATACAAACGCCGTCCAGCCCCAAACACCCGGCGGTATAGATCTCGTAACTGTCCAGGAACTCGCTGAGCTTAAGCAGTCGTTCTTGGACATGAAAGACAAGATGCTCGAAGGACCCACCTCGGCGCCGTTCATCGAACGTGTCCTCGCCGAAACCCTAAAAACCCCGTTCCCCCAGCGAATCACCGACGTACGGTACCGACCAGCAGAGAAAATCCGCTTTCCGACCTTCGCCGGAAAGGCAAACCCGACTGACCATATCACCGCTTTCAATATCGCGATGGGTCGAACTAAATTTTCTGACGAGGAAAGAGACGCTGGCTATTGTCGGCTCTTCGTCGAGAGTCTTCAAGGACCAGCCCTCGGGTGGTTCACTAGATTGGAACGAGATTCCATCAACGATTTTCACGACCTGTCTACCGCTTTCCTCAAGCAGTACATCATGTTCACCAGACAATGAGCGACCCTATCCGACCTGTGGAATCTATCTCAGGGAGCAAACCAAAGCCTCTGCGACTACATGGAGAAGTTCAAAGCTGTTGCTTCAAAGGTGCATGTCCCCGACAGCATCGCCGTTGAAGCGCTGATGAACACCCTCTACTTCAAGTCCCTGTTTCGTGAGGATCTCTACAGAAACCCCACCAAGTCGCTTCAGGATGTTATCGCCAGATTGAACAACTTCATCCGAATGGAAGAAGACACGACAGCGATACTCAAGAAAATGAATGCGACCGCTAAACCGACAGCTCCAAAAGCTCTTGTGGCACGCCAAGAGCCTCGACAGCACGCCACAAGCAACAAATTAAAACTAGCAGAAAAACTTCGTCTATGTCGTCGAAGATAAAAACCTCTCGGGATCGACTGTCGTCGTGCGCGAGAAGGGTTGGAACGGTTGGGAAAACGACGAGAAGTCGCAAACCCCATCGGCGCCTTCAACTTCGAATCCTGGCACGACCGAGCAAAACCTATGGTGCAGCTACCATAAGTCTAAAGCGCACGATACGAGAAATTTCAGGCATCTAGTTGATGCCCTCTTCTCATCCTACGAAAACAGAACAGGAAACGTCGAGCTTCCCAAGCCGAGGCCAAACAACACCAAGAGCTGGAGCAAGAACAAAGAAAAGAAAGCTCAGAAGAATCAAGACAAGGCCGGAGCCCGACCTAGACACACAGAAGATGACAAGCCAGAAGAGCAGGACGAAGACGAGGGCGAAGCACAAGTCGAAGAAGAGCAACCTCGTAATCGTCGACGTGTCCAAGTCATCCTCGCACGACCGAGTTCCTCCTCAGACGAGGAGGAGGACAACAAAGTCCATGACTCGCACGAACACTCCAGCAAGCGACCAAGCGAGAACAGCAGACCGGAGGGGTCGTATGATTTGAGAAGCAAGCTCAGGCGAAAGTCGCAGACAATCGACTGCGTGCACAACTCTAAAGACGATCTTCGCTCAGTCATCGAAGAGTCCAGAGCTAAAAGAGTCGATGACTCCAATATCCGACCCTACCTCAAGCCCCGAGTCAACGATCTCCGCGATAAGCTCAACTAAAAATCTTAAGACCTCAGGATCAAGCTCAATTGACCCAAACGTTCTGACTTACGACGAAAGCTGGAAGAAACGAAAGCCAAGACTGACGATAAACACGAGCCTATC
Organism: Brassica oleracea var. oleracea; assembly: GCF_000695525.1. NCBI lineage: Eukaryota > Viridiplantae > Streptophyta > Magnoliopsida > Brassicales > Brassicaceae > Brassica > Brassica oleracea. The sequence goes on along the minus strand of NC_027751.1, from coordinate 16,246,785 downwards.
ATCGAGGACTTGTCCAGCGATTTGAGTGTCCAATTACATAGCAAACGAGTCGAACGCGCTCCTTTCTTAAACGTGATTATGGGAGGCTCGCCTCTTTGTGGCGACTCGGTCCGGTCGGTCAAAGATCATCGACGACAGGCAATAACCTCGAAGAAGTGGCCATCAAAACCCGAGAATGATCCCAAGATCACTTTCTCACCTGACGATGCCATCGGTGTCCACCTACCTCATAACGACCCTCTACTGGTCAAAGTAGGAATCGCAAAGTGAGACGTCGCCAAAGTCCTGATCGATACTGGCAGTTCAGTCGATCTGATCTTTCGAGATACACTCGATAAGATGGGAGTCGACCTGCGCGATATGAAGCCGTCGTCTCGCTCCCTCAAAGGATTCAATGGGGCTTCCGAAACAATGATCAGGACAATCAAACTCCCAGTCTACGCCTGCAGGGTAACGCGCATAGTCAAGTTCTCCGTCATCCGACCGAAGGCTCCGTATAATGCAATCCTCGGGACCCCTTGGTTGCATTCGATGAAGGCAATATCATCAACCTATCATCAGTGCGTGAAGTTCCCGGGACCAAACGGTCATGTGCAAACACTTCGATGGGACCAGCAGGCCGCACGCGACCTACTGATTGCAACGGTGAAGATGCAACAATCAACTCATCACATCAACGCGATATCAAAACAGATTCAGCCCCAAAAGGACGAGATTCTAGAAGTCACACTTGACGACTGTGACCAAAGCAAAGTACTTCGAGTCGACGTATTCCTCTCCGAAGAAATGCAACGCGTGATCATCGACTTCCTGAAGCAAAATGCATTGACCTTCGCTTGGACGACCTCAGACATGAAGGGAATAGATCCCGCCATAACGTCCCACGAGTTAAATGTCGATCCAATCATCAAGCCCATTCGGTAGAAAAGACGCAAGCTTGGCCCCGAACGAAGCAAGGCCGTCAACGAGGAAGTAGAGCGACTGCTCGCAGCCGGTTCGATTGCAGAGGTGCGATATCCAGAATGGTTAGCTAACGCGGTTGTCGTCAAGACGAAAAACGGAAAATGGCGCGTCTACGTCGATCGACTGCTGGAAACGAGCTCCTGACTTTCATGGACGCCTTCTCAGGATACAATCAGATCTTGATACATCCAGACGATTGATAGAAGACAACATTCATCACTGACAGGGGGATCTACTGCTACAAAGTAATGCCGTTCGGCCTAAAGAACGCCGGCGCGACTTACCAACGACTCGTCAATCGAATGTTCGCCGATAAATTGGGGAACACGATGGATGTCTACATTGACGACATGCTGGTTAAGTCACTCCGCGCAGTCGACCACCTAAGCCATCTGAAAGAGTGCTTCAAGACGCTGAATGAGTACGAGATGAAACTCAACCCGGAAAAATGCACCTTCGGCGTTACTTCAGGTGAATTTATGGGCTAAATCGTCACCCAACAAGGAATCGAAGCAAATCCTAAGCAGATCACCGCAATACTTGACCTTCCCAGCCCAAAGAACAGCCGAGAAAACCAGCGACTGTCGGGGAGAATCGCAGCGTTAAACCGCTTCATCTCAAGATTTACGGAAAAATGCCTCCCCTTTTACGAGCTATTGCGCGGGAACAAGCGTTTCGTCTGGGACGAAAAATGTGAAGAAGCATTCAGACAGCTCAAGCAATATCTAACGACTCCTCCCGTGCTTTCCATACCAGAAGCCGGGGATACACTCTCTCTCTATATCGCAGTGTCCTCTACCACGGTCAGCAGCGTCCACATCCGAGAAGACCGAGGCGAGCAGAAAACCATCTTTTACACAAGCAAGCGAATGTTTGACCCAGAGACTTGATACCCCACCCTTGAGAAAATGGCTCTTGTCGTTATCACGTCAGCAAGAAATCTACGTCCTTAATTCCAATCGCACACGATCGAAGTACTGACGAATCAGCCCCTCCGCACCGTAATGCAAAATACCAATCAGTCCGGACGGTTATCGAAGTGGGCTATCGAGCTTAGTGAGCACGACATCGTGTTCAAAAACCGAACGGCAGCAAAATCTCAAGTCCTCGCTGATTTCCTAATCGAGCTCGCGCTGGAGCTAGAACAAGACATGGTCCTTCCAAGTCAAAACTGGAAACTCCATGTTGATGGATCGTCAACAAACAAAGGATCGGGAGCAGGAGTCCAATTGCAATCACCGACAGGAGAATTAGTCAGACAGTCGTTCAGTTTCGGCTTCACCGCTTCGAACAACGAAGCGGAATACGAGTCATTGATCGCAGGACTGCGACTCGCTAAGGCGGTCAGAGCAAAGCGGCTCAGTGCATACTGTGACTCGCAACTTGTTACTAGTCAGTTTAGTGGTGACTACGATGCCCGCAACGAACGAATGGACGCGTACCTTAAAGTCGTTCAAGCACTCGCTAAAGACTTTGAGTTCTTCGAACTCACCAAAGTCCCCAGAGGCGAGAACGTGTGCGCCGACGCACTCGCTGCCTTAGGCAGCAGGCTGCGCGATCAAGTGAAGCGAACCATTCCCATCCACAAGATAGACAAACCAAGCATCGAGCTCCCACCTAGCGAAACGACCATCGTAGCGCCCATAACCGAAGCTGTCCCCATGGATGAAGACCCCACAGCGGAACAAACCGAAGCCGCCGACTGGATGATCGAATTCATCGACTATCTTGTCAATGGAAAGTTACCTCCCGAGAAATGGATTGCGAGACGACTTAAAACACGGAGTGCCCACTACTTCGTCTTAGATGGAGAACTCCATCGATGGACCGCGACCAAAGTACTCTTGAAGTAGATCCATGGTGAGGAAACACACCTTGTCATGTCCGAAACGCATGAAGGCGCCGCAGGAAATCACTCTGGAGGACGAGCACTCTCCCTGAAAGTCAAAAGCCTCGGCTTTTACTGGCCAACAATGAAAGCAGACTGCGAAGCATACGCTCAATGATGCGACCAATGCCAGCGACACGCCTCGACAATTCATTCCCTGACAAGTTACTACAAATGATGACAGTGCCATACCCTTTCATGCGGTGGGGGATGGACATAATCGGCCCTATGCCGAGCTCTCGACAAAAGCGCTTCATCCTAGTCTTAACCGATTACTTCACAAAGTGGATCGAGGCGGAAGCTTTCGCCAACGTAACAGAGAAAGAAGTCCAACGGTTCGTATGGAAAAACATCATCTGTCGCCACAGCCTGCCTTACGAAATAGTGACTGACAACGAATCTCAGTTCGTATCAAACAAGTTTCTAGAATTCTGCGAAAGGTGGAGAATCCGACTCAACACATCGAGCCCGCGGTACCCGTAGAGCAACGGTCAAGCCGAGGCGTCCAACAAAATCATAATCGACGGATTAAAGAAACGCATCGACTTCAAAAAAGGATGATGGGCCGATGAACTCGACGGTGTTCTTTGGTCGCATAGAACGACTCCTCGAGGAGCGACGAAATTGACTCCTTTCTCAATGGCCCACGGAGTCGAAGCTATGGCTCCCGCTGAAGTGAACGTAACCAGCCTACGTCGATCAAAAATGCCACAGAACGTTGAGCTCAACAGTGACATGCTGCTCGACGCGTTGGACGCCAACGAAGAGCGACGCAATCAAGCTCTGCTCCGCATCCAGAATTATCAACATCAGATCGAGAACTACTACAACAAGAAGGTCAGGTCTCGCCCTCTCGAGTTGGGCGATATAGTACTCCGCAAAGTGTTCGAAAACACCAAGGAGCTGAATGCATGCAAGCTGGGGACTAACTGGGAAGGACCATACAAAATCAACGGGTGAATGAACAATCGAACCACTTTTGCTCACCAAAAAGGAACTACGTATGGCTTGATCCTCTCCCAGAGGTACGTAGGCAGCCTTAACCGGTCCAACTATAACCAAAAAAAAAAGAAGAAAGAAAAGTGAATGCGCATCCACTGCCACTTTCGCTCACCAAAAAGGAACTACGAATGGCTTGATCCTCTCCCGGAGGTACGTAGGCAGCCTTAACCGGTCCAACTATAACCAAAAAAACAAAACAAATCTTCTCAACGAGAGGGAGTACAAAATTTTTTTGCGATGCTTACGCACGAGCATGACTCCGTCTCTCGAACTAACATACTGTCGCTCGCACCCACTAACAAGCATGTCCTGATCAGACACGTGCTCGGGGGATTTTCGGTCATGTCACGGCTTCAGCCGATACGATCGAGACGATAGCTTTCAACCGTCTTATAATCCTTTAAAGTTGTCTAAATTCGATAAACTGTCTGATCAATCTTCAGGTTTACTTCGAGATACCGACCATTTTGCCAGATAAAAATCGATAAAATCTAAAGTCCGAAAAAAAATTCGGCGACTCATCGAAAGGCCCTTAGAAGTCCCGAGTCCAAGAGACCTCGTCTCACAGCTAAGGTGAACTCCGTTTGAAAAACTTCTAAGTCCAAAAACAATCACAAGGTTTACTGAAGGTTCAAACGGAAATCAAAGCCACAAAATAAAACCAAAGAAGTTCAAAGTTACAACAACGAAAGCCTCACAGGGCTAAAAACGGAAAGTTTAAGAGAAACAACAACAACACATAAGATCAGTCTTCACCACGATCAAGGTCTCCTCCGATGACTTGAGCTCCGAGCGGATCAGAGGCACCTCCGATCCCATCTGTTGTCGAATCAGGCGGGTTCTCAACTCCATCAACGTTGCCTTGTTCCTTGGCCGAAGACTCCTCAAGATCCTCCTCTGTTCCTTGTTGATTACTCGCGGGAACCTGTTCATTTGACTTATCCCCACCGTCTTCCTCAGCTAAAGAATCAGAAAGTGTGACCAGATATTCCGGGTCCAATCCTGTCCCATCCTCCCCCAGAGGAAGAGTCAGATTCTCATCGCTAAGCCCAAGTGTCGGAGTCGATGGCTCTTCTCTCACCACGAGGTTGACTGCGACTGGAGCCGGGCTCGAAGCGACTGGAGCAGTCGTCAGTTCAGAAGCGTCTTTGGTCCTCTCGATCCCGCTGACGTGGCCTCGTCCTTGAACGGAAGACCCCTCGAGGTCTCATTCAGTCGGTTCGTTCGATCTCTCGATCGCATGATCACCCTGAGAACTCGTGGAAGTTTGGAGAATGGTCACAGTTCCAGCATCGATCAGATTTGTGTTTGACCCGTACGGGTAGATCGCTGCCAAAACGTTCTCGTTCAAGAAAGGAGACAGAAGATGAAGTGGAGATAAGCAAAGAAACTCTTCGGGAATCCCTCCAACAATTAAGCGATTAGCCTCTTCTTCGAACTCTTTCTCCTGCTCGGCGAACAAGTCGATCGTTTTCTGCGGGATGTCGATCCCACTCTCCTTAAGCGCTTCAAGAAACTTCTTCGTTCCGAAGGTCTGGCTCTGCAAGGATCTTGCCGTTTCGAAGTCACCACGACGTTTCTCGAGTTCTCGAATCTTGGTAAAATGCTGGTTGCACTTGACGATCATGGCGGTTTTAACGCGGACATGCTCATACGTGACCTCGTAACTCCGAGAGTCCCTTTGCCGGCTGATTTCCTTCAGATGCCTTAAGGCCGTAGCGACCTTCTCTTTCTCCCAAGAAGTTTTCTCTTCCTCCAGAGCAGCCTTCTCTCGTTCGAGTCCTCTGATCTTCTTGCCGGCAGTCTTGAACTTGCCCTTCAGTTCCCCGAACTTCTCCACAAACTTCTCCTTCTGAGCCTTTTTCTCTACGAGTAACCGACTTTGCTCCGCCGCAGCCTTATCGACCGTCGCCTTAAATTCACTCGTTCTGCGATTGAGAACCGTGTCCTTCACTCGCACGAGCTTGTCAGCTTGCTTCAGCTTGGAGATAGTCTCCTTGAGAGCCGTATCGTACATCTCGACGTAATTCATGCTCCCGTCACTTTGCACGAATGAAAGAAAAGGTAAAAACTAGAAACGAAGAGAGGGCGAGACAAGGAAAGTAATCCTCACCAGAATCTTAGTCCTCGCTGCGTCGACATAGGCATCTTTGAAGATGAGGTCTTTAACCAGCGGAATGTCTTTTGCGCCACCTCGGATTTGGCGAACTAGTTCAGCACATTCCGTCGGAGCATAAGCGAGCGGTGTGTCGCCATCATACTTGAACTCTACATGGTCCGGGAATTTGATTCGTCCTCCCTTCGAGGCCGAACCGCTACTCCTGGTCGCCGAAGGCGCCGCTGGAGGAGATTTCTCGACGGAAGTAGGCGCATCTCCCTCACGGGTAGATTTTTTCTTCCTCTCCAACGGAATGCTCGGGGAGTCATCCAACTCGTCGCTAGTCTGAGCAGCGACATTACGGTTAGAGCTATCGAGAGCAACGAGCTCTCGACCCCTCCACGTCTCCGCTGGGCTCCGATCGCTCCTCAACAGTCCTCTTCTTCTTCTTCTTCTCTTTCTTCTTCTTCTTCTTTGGAGGTTCATCGGATTCTGTCCCAGTACGAGCCTCGACCGAAGCAGACGATCGAACCTCTTCTTCTTATTACCGTCAGTCACCGACGGTTCAGCGGTCTCTCGATCGGAAGATTCTTGTACAGGTTCTTCCCTCAAAGATTCAGTATTAACCGGGTCTGTAGTCAGTGCCTGCGGGATTACGAGAGACAGAGGCCCAGAAGAGGTCGTCTCGCCAGGAGTCGCAGAGGGCGTATTTTTCGCTCCGCTCAACTTTTTCTTCATTAAAGCATTTATGTCTGGAAGCTCTTTCATTTCCCTTGCTGCGTTGATCACCTTCTGCTCGGCGCAAGTGAATATAGAGAACCGCCGTTTGTTGCCAGTAATCAACGGCGGCAGGTCAGATCTCCAGTCTCCTGCGAAAGATCGACGAGTCGGATCCAAGCAAACAGATGCATGCAAGGAAAAGTATATAATAAAACGCGTTAAAAGACTTACTCTTCGAGATCTTGTCGATGGCTCGCCGAATCCTCTCAACGGTGATATCCTTCCAACTTACTTGAGCAAGCGACGCGACAGCACGAGCGTTAGCTACGAAGTCTTCGGGATAGATGGCTGTGTCCGGGTGGTCAACTGCAGTCAAACGCAAAACCGTCAGAAAGAAAAGAAAAAGGGGGGGGGATATCGATTTCCATAAAAATCGAAAGGAATCGCCGGGCGGCTCTTCGAAGGCGAAACTGTCAGACTTGACGTAAAAGTAGAAGCGCTGCCAGTTATATGTCCTGTTGGGATGATCGACGATCACGTTGTAGTTAGGCCTCATCTGGATCGAGTACAACCCATCCCCCATCGACTTAAGGTACGTCAACTCTTCGAACGTCCGCACGCTCATCGACACATTGATCTCTGCTGCTGTAACCATCAAGGCAACTGAGACACGGAGCGAACCATTTAAGAACTAGCTTATCGCTGCATCGCGACATCTCGCATAGGATGTGACGAGTCGGGGAATCGGAAACCAGAGCTTGGTCTCATTCTGAAAGTATGACTCGTATACACATTGAAATCCCACCGGAGGGGACCACGATCTATGGGCCTCCGTCGGAATCAGAAAAGTTACTCCGGCTCCTCCACATGCTCTCAGTAAAATCTTCACGCTGCTAGGAGTCGAACGAGTCTTTTCAATGTTCTCCCACGATTGTCCCTCCACGATCGAGGGACGTAACAGCTCCGGCGCCAACGCTGGGAGATCTTCGAAAATCCCTTCAGGATGGTAGCAGCACGGAACAAAATCAGGAGGAGAGATCTCTCCCTCACTCGCTCCATCTCAACCATCTCTCGCACAATCTTGCGCGACCGACCCAACGACTGCCATTTCCTCGCGAATCAGACGCGCTGACTCAGCAACCAGGACCCGCTGAGGCGTATCCATATTCGTTGTGTCTATCATAGCTTCGCGGTGAATTGTCTCGAAATCAGAAGGGGAGTTCGACTCAACGACTCGCGCATGACTCGATTCGGTCTCCCTCGCCCTCGCCTTCCCTTTCTGTTCTCTGGAAATCCTACCGCCCGATGACATTCTCAAAATTTAAGACTAAGAAGCTAGAGAGAGAAGCAGAGAAAAGGAGAGAGAAAATACCTGAGTCGGATGAAGAATGAAGAAAATGAAAGGCGAGAGGGATATTTATAAGGGGGAGGCACCTCACTCCCCGAGGCGTCATCATTAGACCTAGATGGGCCTAGATAGGCCCATTTAGGCGCGTGGAGCTCACCACGTCTCGCGACGGTTCGACTTCTCGAGGTAAACCAAGACCAGTTTAGATCGAGATCGGCCGTCTGACCAAAACCAAGGAAACCCGTCGGTTCAGACCAAACCGACGAAATCACGGATCGCAAGCAAGCTGCTCGCATAGTCGAGGAGTCGAGCGAGATCGCGAGTCTCAAACAATTGTCTTGCAAACCCTACTTCCAAATTCGCTGAGTCGGCTTCGCTACTCATCAGCGAACTGGGGGGACTTACTGTTCGGTATGAGCCTGACCCTCCCAAAAGGCCCACAAGATAATTGTCCTAACACCTGATCACAACAAAGAGACTCGGCTCGTCGACTCGCGAGATAGCGACCGGCTCGACTCTGGACTGCTTTTTGCCGACGAAGCGAGAACCGGAAGTAGTCGGCTCGATGACTCAAGTTAACGGTCCGACATCCCGGCCCAGCCGTCGAAGAGGCCCACTAGGTCAAGACGAATTAGGTCAACAAGGAGCCATCTATAAAAGAAGGAAGAGAGGCAACGATTGAGGGATCCGCAAATGATTACACTCACTTTCGGCTAGATCTAGGGTTTTACATCTTGATTCTCGCCGAACTTGTACGGTCCGACGAACCAGCTTTCGCAGGACTAATTCCATCGTTCTTTCCCCTCTTTGTAACACCATTTCAACTCTTTAATCTAATAAAACACGTCTTTGTCTTGACCCACCGACAAAAATTCGTCTCTCTCTTTACTAGTTTGTCGACAGATCTCGGTTCAAACAAGCTTTACGACCGACATATATATACTACAGCAAGACGAGTGTAAGCGTACAGATCGAAGGAAATTTCCAGTCAGAGAGTGTTTTCTTGCAGAGCACGCTACAAAAGCCACATGAACGTTCCCCGTGGACAGCGGTTGGAGCTTGGGGATGAGAGACGGTTTCATGAAAGTTGTTGCGCATGTAAATATTTAAGGCAAATTTGGGATCTTGAAGAATAGTTTACTCGTGACCTGTCCTATTTTGAACGACTTGAAAGCTATAGTCTCAAAACCTTGTCAAGTCATTTAGAATCTTTGTTAACGTTTTCTTTTACGTTTTTACTAGTACTAAAGTCTTAGTCCGCGCTACGCGCGGAAAATGCTTTTGAATATCTTGATTTTAGACGATAAGCTACGATAATTTATTTTGATCAGTTTTAAAATTAAAGTTTGTTACAAATCATGTTTAGAAGCAGAGGAAAGTCATTATCATTATTAAGGCCAGATGTTAAAGTCTTAAAACAGAGAAGTGAAAATCATAAATAAGGTGGTGGTCTTTTTGACGAAGAGAACGTGTAGATGTGATGAGATTTTTTTGTGCTGGAAAGCCTGAAATTATTTTAAAATAAATAAATGAACATTAATTAGTAGTAGAAATCAATTTATTTTATTAATAGAATAGATAGGCGTACTTGGAAGTAGTGAGATATTCATCATCAGAGAAGGAGTTTTAACTTTGATTCACATCTGTTGATAGCTAGGATACTTCATAGCAAATAAATGTGAATTATTAGATAAATAACCACTAAAAAATCTTCAATGAGATTCTGAATTTAAAGTTTTACTTACTCTCATGGGAACGAAGGCGGTTGAATATTTCTTTGTAGCATATGTTCTTCACTTTTTGTGGGCGTGAATCTTCGCTTTTGATTATTTTTAATCCTGCTTGGCTTGTTACACGTGAGAGGGCCACATAGAGTTGGCCATGTGCGAAGACCGGTCTAAGTAGATATAGGATAACCTCTTTTAATCTTTACCCCTGGCTTTTGTTGATTGTCATTGCATAACACAATCTGATAGGGAATTGTCGTCGAGGTAAAGTGAACAGCAGTTTTTTTTCATCATGCAAGAGAACAATTCTTGGGATTAAAACTTCGTCTCCAATGTGTGAGCCAGTGATTATGTCTGCCTTAAGCACTCTTTCGTCTATGTGGGTTAGGATCATACGTGTGCCATTACATAATCCTTTTTTTTTATTTATGTTTCGCATGAGCATAATTAGGGCCCCAACTTTGAGGGTGAGTTTATGAGAAGACAATCCTGGAAATTCCATTGAATTGAGATACTCAATCGCGTATAGTGTATTATTTTGATCAGATTGAGTTTCCGAAACCTTAAAGCTATCGTAACTGTAGTAGTCTCTTGACTCCCCCTTGGTTTTGGAGATTGTATATGCATTGATTTCATCGACTATATCATTTCGGGGTGAAAGTATGGCTTTATCTGTGTAGGAACTTTGGGAAGCCTTTATTTTGTTGACATCTCCATATGCAGCATCGACAACTTGTTTTAATGACTCATCCTTAGTCTCTTGGACCAATGAGTTGTCGACGATTATCATTTGTTCATGGTAGCCATCATCCTCATCTTCTTGTACTGATTCTGGACGACCTTCCCCGACCTTGAGAAGCCACTCAGAGAACTCTTTCTCGTCCTGATTGACTCGCATATTTGTTTTTAAAGAGAACTTGTGGCAGATATCCCATAGATATGGATGACTTATCGAAGCTAAGACAGTATCAGCTCTACTACCTTGTGGAATTACTGATAAGATCTGTCTAAAATCACCACCTAAGAAAACTGTCTTGCCGCCAAAAGTTTGATCCTTTGCAGGTGGATTTTTCATAGACATTATGTCCTTCAAAGTTTTGTCTAGTGCTTCGAGAGCATGCTTGTGTGTCATAGGTGCCTCATCCCAAATTATGAGGTCCGTTTTCTCAATTAGTTCAGCCAGCATTGTACCAGGTTTGATGTTGCAGAGCTTTTCTTCGGAGAGTTTCAAAGGAATATTAAAGCGAGAATGAGCTGTTCTCCCGTTAGGTAGTAGCAATGCGGCTATTTCTGAAGAAGCAACTGGCAGAACGATTTGTTTTCTCGAGCGAAGTCTGGATATAATGGTTTTGTATAGGAACGTTTTCCCTGTGCCGCCTGCGCCATATACAAAAAATAGTTTTCCATCCTTTTTATCAACAGAGTCTAAGACTGATTCATAAATCGCACGCTGCTCAACATTAAGTAAGTTGTACTGCATGTCATGTCTTAGCGTTTCCTAAGCAACATCATAATCCATTTCGTGGTTCCACAAAATGTTCCCCAATTCTTTTAGCAAAACATGTTTGATCTTTGGCATATCTCTAATATCACTTAATGAGCGGTCATGCATGCGCATCAACTTTTCCACTTTGATTAACATGTATTGCTCAAGGGTCTCGTTATCCAGTTCTAGATTTGTGTGACCTAGGAGCCTTTGCCTCTTGTGAAGTATGTCCTCGCTCATTGATTTCCATGAGTGTTCCCATAGTTTTTTAGGACTCGGAACGAAGCAATTGTTTAGGAATGTGACAAACATATTGCGGAGTTGGAATGGGGTATCTGTTTTAGCACCCTCTGACATACTCTCGTGCCATTCAACATCATTGTCCAAATAGCCTCGTGCATGGCATACCGATTTGAAGTCAGGGTATTTCACATCGTTAAACGTTTTTAGCTCGTCATAACTTCTAGGACCCTTAATCTTATTTATGAGGATCCTCAGATAGTATCGATCACCTGCTGATGGATGGACAGCCACTATTCGCCCAATAGTTTTTCCTTTCTTACGTTCAGACCAGAATTTGGTACTGTTGTGCCATATGAAATATTCTGGTATTTGCACATAAGTTAATGTACGTGCAAACTCTAACCTTCTGCATAAGACCATCCATTCAGTGAACATCTTCTTCTCAATACCTGGCTTGCGGATTACACGGCCGAGGTTATCAGTTGCTTTAATTGTGATATTATGTTCGCCTTCTAAGTGAATGATAAGCTTCTCAACTGATGGCTTTTTTGTGAATGTGGAATGCGAAAGTCCGCCACATAGACTCACAAGCTGATAAATACCGAGCATCGATGCAGTCTTGGATCTCATTCCGTTGCTTTATTACTCTTTCCTTTGGTTCGCCAGATGCCACTGTGTCAGAGGTAGTTGCTGTATTTCCTTTTCAATAACCGCAGATGCTCTGTCAACACCCTTGGTTATGTACTTGAATAAGTACTTCACTGCACTTGTACGATTACACCAATCAACATTAATATGAGCTTCGTACTTCTTCAAGAGCTTAATGTTATGAGGTACGACAAACGTGTTGTTTAGGATTGCCCCATCCTTTACCACAGACTCATTTTCATTCTGACGGCGACGATGTAATACATACCCTGAGTTGTCAATTGAAGTACTGTCATTATACGGCCGATGATACTTTTTTGTGCACACATTATTCTCCATATATGGTGACTTCCGATTAATGACCCCACATGGACCATGGATCATATGTTTTGTCACTAAATTGTAAGCTTCTGGGTCTTCTTCTTTGCTTGGGAGCTCGGCTGAAATAATCTCATCTACTTCCTCTGCACTTGGTGTTCTGGAAGAGTTTCCAAACCACAATAATATATGTGCATGAGGGAGCCCTCTTTTTTGAAACTCTATCCTGTGGAGAGCTGCCGTGTATGGCTTGAAGAAAGTTCCTTCTTTGAAATCCTTGAGTAGCTGATCTAACTTCATCTTAAAGACTCGACATTCAATGTCTGGTCTATCATTGGGAGAGTCTCCACCATATCTCTCAATATGCTCTTTAATCTCTCTCCAGTTTGGATTGGCCGTCATTGTTATAAACAGATCTGGATTCCCATATTCTCTGCAAATAGCCATCGCATCATGGTATTTCTCAACTAAGCATCGGGGCCCGCCTGTGAAACTTGGCGGCTGTATGAATCTTTGACCAATAATTTTAGCATCAGTGTCACCCTTGCTAACAGCATCGAGTACATTACTGTAGAGCTCAGCTCTCAAAACATCTTGATTATTCCTCGCCCACCTTAGCCGATCTTCTTCGATTGCCGTAAAAACGTCCACAACATATTGATTGAGGAGATGACCGCCTTTAACCAATGTCGTCCCTTGGTTAAGACGTGTGTGTATCTGAGCAGCGTAGTATTGGCGTATGGTTAGGAATTGCCTTGTTTTCGAGGTGCCTGTCTCAAGATGTAATGGCATCTCGGGGTGAAAACCATACTCACTATATGAAAACAGAAGAGGATATTGGTGGGTCATGTATAGGGGGTGATCGTCACGTATCTGCTGCAAAGTGTCAGATTGGAATTGGACCACTATATCTCGTACTCCAATTGTTGATGAGATATCTCCTACGATAAGGCCTGCGACCTCACTCGTACTCGGAAGATCGTATTCTTTCCCTTTCCCTTTATCTGAGAGCAACTTAATATTAAACTCTGTCCCGTTGCTTTCGTAGTAGTCACGTGCCCGTCGAAAAATCTTAGCCAAACAATTATGCTTGTCAATCATCTCGATGAGGCGCTCTAAGGTTGCCTCATCAAGATTACCTTCTGTTGAGGTTTTCCCCATCGCATTTAACCGGTTTCCGACTTCGTTGCCCGTATCAAATATATAAAGCTGGAGATATTCTGGGGGACGGCCTTGTCGCGGTATAAGCAACCCAATTCTATGGTGGATTTGACCTTGGATCCGTATAGTGTAAGGACCGGACGCATGCACCACACTATAATCGTTTTTCAATCCAATGGAGGTGAAAGCCAGTACAAAATTATAGACTCGGATGGTATCTCGAAACCATCTAGTTTGAAGAAGTTCTTCTAACAGGTCTGAGGGTTGCTTGATCGGTGGAAGCTTTATTTGGCCATGGTTACAGCAAATTGTGAATGTTGGTTCACCTGATATGGAGTCCGTACCAGTGCTCTCCGAAGTCCACATTAATGCACCACATTTTGTGCATGCTACGATTGGGTTATCTTCGGCTTTAGATGTGAAGCATTTATCTGTGGTAAAATGTGTTTCGAGTTGTTAAAACATAGCGTGTTTAATATTTTCTAGTTAACGGCGTTTAGTATTTGTTAAGAACTATAGTATAACCACTATATATTAATAGTGTTTAGACTTTGAAATTTTATTAGTTTATAAAGATATTAATTTTACAAAAGTTTCCTTATTTAGATTTCTTATTTGATTTTGTGTATATACATTAATTGTTTTTTAATTTTTTTTAACATTTATCTTAATTTTATTATGTTATTTGGTGTATATAATATATTTTTCATAGAATTTATATGTGGTATTAGATATAAGATTACTATATCTCAACAAAATATATTAAAGTGTTAACAAAATATAAAGCAATTCTATTGTGAATGTAAGACAACCATTATAATGATAGGTTCTTATTTATATAAAATATATATACATAGAAATTATTAATTTATAGTTTTAATTGGACTATATATTTTCATAGAATTTTCTAACACATTATTATCTTATTATTCTATCAATTTGCGAAAAATTTTGAACCGGCACAAGTTGGGGCCGAGAAAATTTTTGGGGAAATTTTATGTTTACCATTTTCAAAGCTACAACTTTTCATCTTTGCCGTCACTAAAGATACATTTTCAAAAGTATCTTCTTCATTAAGTGGCAAAAGACTCTTATATCCTTGTTATTTATATATATAATAAATTATTATTTACATAAAAATAATTAAAAAAATAATAAAATAAATAATTAAAAATAATAATAATAATAAAAAATTAAAAATTAAAAAAAAAGAATTATTTTTTTAAGTTTTCGAATTATAATTTTTGAAAATCGAATTTTTTTAAAATTGTTTTTTTCGTAAACTTTTTTTTTCAAATTTTTTTTTGAAAATCAAAAATTATGTTTAAAACTATTTTTAAAATTTTTTAAATATTTTTTAAGTATTTATTTATATATTTATTAGAATTATAAATTTCACATTCCAAAAACCCTACCCCACCCCTCAACTCTAAACCCTAAGTCTAAATTAGTTAGCCCTAAGGGTATAAGTGTCATTTACCCTTCATTAAAAGTAAAGATTAAAGTGGTTAGTGCAAACATGTAAATTTATAATATGAATGTGCTATTTGTGGAAATTTTCCTAAATTTATTAATTTATACTGTATTGGTTTTTGCAAATTTATATTTTTTTCATTCATTAAAGGGTTTTTATATTATGTACCTTTTTTTTTGTTCGAGTATGTCGCAAGCAATGTTGTCGTGATGGAGCATCTGAATGTATGCATAAACAATGAATATTAGATTTGTAAATGTATTTATACAACTGGATTTTGTTATATATGATGCTTACCTTGTGACTGTGCCGAACCTTGTTTTGATAGCAAGATGACTTTTCTCATGTTACGTGCATTTTTTTGTTTGACTAATAAGATTTAAAGTTATTAGTTTAAGAGAATATAACATAAGAGGTAGATATTGGAGTATCATTACGTACCATATGAATCACAATCATCACAGCCACCTATTTGATTAAATATAAAACTCAGTTAATTTTATTAGCAAGTATTGATAAAAGTATAGTATTATATTCCATATAAAATTACAGTCAAACAATTTAGACTTGAATGTTAGTCGATCATTGATCAGATGAACTGAAAATACACTATTTTAGTAATATCGAACGGAACTTTTTAATTTTAAAATGAAATATTTCTGAGTCTAAAGACATACCTTTTGATTTCGTACGTGATCCACGGGGACGGTCTCATTTCCTTTTGTACGTCTGTCCGGCTGAAAAGTTTGTTCGGTGAAATCAAAGTGAAACAAAGTGTCCAGACGTAGGTTAAAAGGTGGAACAGAGCCTAGCTTAAAGTATCGAAAGTGTTTAAAATTTGTATATTGTTAAAGCAATGCAGAGGTAGATGAAATGAACACGATTATTACATATCGCAGTTGTTAATTTTAATTTTTATATATTTTAGGACTAATGTTCTTTGTTCGTACATGATTTTTTTTTTCACTTGCTAATGTTCAACAAATTTATAAAAAAATACTTCTTTCATCCTATATAATTACTATCACAAATGTGTATTTACAATAGAAATTAGTTTATTAAACCTTCAGTTTCATTGCATGTTTACTATTAAATTTTGGCATTTATGTTTCATTTTTTTTTGGCCATTTTTTTAATATATGTTTAATTATATTCAGCTTTTACGTTTTGTGATATTCAATTCTTTTCATATTTATATTTTTATATTCTTTTTGCAGAATCCGCTAACTGAAACTAAATTATGGTTTAATTGGATTGAATATTCCAATTCCTTGACCAAAAAGAAACTGAAACCCCTAAAAAAACAAAAAAATTGCTGGATCCTTCAAATTTTTTCTTTTTTGAGAGAAAGAGACAGGAGATTATATATTTTCCTGCAGTTTCTAGGAATTTTTGCCAAAACTAACCCACGACTTGATTTTAATCCCAAACCTATACCCAAACTTGAATCAAATGCAAAACTAACCTAAAAGTCTAGTGAAATTACAGCTCAACCCCTTGTGACCAAACAAAAAAATAGAAGCCATTTTTACGAATATAGCCCCAGTAAATCGTCTGAGTCGTCTGAGATGTTGGAAGTCGTCTGGACGACTGAAGTGTAAGTCGTCTGGTACCAGTTTATTTTAAAAATAATTTATAAATCTTGTAAAAAAATATTTTGATGCGTGAAAAA
>NC_027751.1:16201498-16227312 GCF_000695525.1 Brassica oleracea var. oleracea | reverse complement strand
AGACGACTTAACTTTCAGTCGTCTCAGGTTACAGATTTCAAAGTCAATTGCAAAAATAACCTCTGCGTTGACCAGACGACTTCCAGGTAAGTTGTCTACAGCCAGACGACTTCCCAAGTAAGTCGTCTGACGAACAGATCTGGAAAAAAACTCGATGTCATACCTTAAATTGGTGAGATAAGTTCCTTAGCATACATAAGGCTTCTCCAAGCACACAGAATCACAAACGGAAGTCACCCACCCCGAATCGTTAGCTTCTATGACTCTATGAACCATAAAAAATTTAGAATCAAAATCTTGGGTTTTTTTAGCTCATTGTGGAGAGAAAGTGAGAGATATGTTGTGTTTAGTTCACAAGAATGGAAAAAGAATAAGGGTAAATCGATTTTGGGAGCATTAAGAGCTTCAAATTGGTTGTTCATGGTGGTTGTGGTATTGATGACAATGGCAATCTTGTTATTACTTGAGATGATGAGGGTGAGAGAGTAAATATGTCATTTTCGAAAAAAAAAAAAAAATTGATGGCATTTTCGTAAATTATATGAACTTGTGGGGTGAATAGGGCAAAACCAATTTTCAAAAAAAAAAGGAGGTTAGTTTTGTGTTTGCTTTTAAGTTGTAAGTCAATTTTGCAAAAAGCCCAGTTTCTATGGGTTGATCATTAAGTGAGTTATCCATTCCATTGAAACAACGATCCTTTCAACCAACCTTTTATCAATTAGGTATATGTCTTTCACTTTTTGATTCAAGAAGCAAAAGCCATAAAAAGTTAAAAAGAGATTTGTACGTAAATGGACCAACACCGAGAAAGCTCAAGTCTTCCAGATTCTAACAAACTGAACAATGGAATTAAATATCATAATTTCCACCACTAAAAACAGAGCAGAACATGATAAGCTCTCATCAAAATCCCTACACTCTAGTGAAACCAATATTCACAGATGAGTAATGAATGACCAAAACAGAGAAAGCTCAAGCCTTTCATATTATAAAAACAGAGCAAACTCGAATGAAAATCATACCAAAGGCACATAAAAACAGATCAGAACGTAATAAAATTTTATCAAAGGCAATACGCTATGGTGAAACCAATCTACACAATACTAACCAAAATGAGACTGGCCAAATATTACTGTGACAGTACCTGTTCGAAGCAGGTGAGAATTGGAGAGAAGCGTTGGGTTGAGGGAGGCGTTCAAGATTAGTTAGGTTAAGTGGTTTTTCTTTCTAAGCATAAGAATATTTGATACACGTGAATGTGGCAAATTTCCTAAAGTTTCATAAGCCTAAATATCTTTATTATTTGACACCCGTGAATGTGGCAAATTTTCTAAATTTCCTAAATGTGTATAATTGATTTAAGGAATAGGGAATCTTGATAAGAAATCATGGTATAATTGATTTAAAAAGAAACAGAAAACTCTATCTATTTTCTAGATTTTGCTCCGATCTAAAGAAAGACAACATAGATTATTAGAAACAACAGAGATTATAAGAAAGAGAGTTCAAATGATTGAAAGACAAAGTCTGAAAATGAAAACAAACAAAGCATTGTCTTTAAATAAGCCAAAAAAGTACTTAAACTGCAGCAAATTTAAAAAAACCAAGTCAATACTTGAACTGTAAAGCAAAGACTTAAACATCAATGAACCGAAGCTCTAATTCTCACATCTTGGGCGTTCAGCTGTCTCTGGATCAACACTGCCACACGTCCGCTTACTCTCCTCATCTGCAGAATCTCCACGGCTTTTGGGAGGTTCACAGACGTCATATCCAGACTGCATTGTTTCCTCGGACGTTGCAGCAATGTCATTTCCCACTGAGGCTTCTGTGGGTGGTGGTGTGTCTAGAGAGAGGATCTTGGTCACAGTTATAGCTCGGGTAGTGCCTGAGAAGTTGTGGTCTGTAACTTTCACACAAAACTTATGTGTTTGTCCAATGGTGCTGATTAGAGCTTCCGGGACAGGCACCTCATGGTCAGCTCCTTCGCTTTTATTAGCCTTACATTCAAGTACAATAGTGTCCGTTAAGAAAAAAAAATCATTTGAGATTATAAACTGATGCTCAGTTACCCCGAAGTAGCTGCTAACTAACTCGGATGCGTGCCTCCCAGTCAACTCACGACCAGCATCACCAAGTAGGACAAAAAAAGCTTGTTCACTGTTGTCATAAACAGAAATCTTTGCACGGTACCTGTTATGAAAGAATCATAAGCTAACATCACAAATGTAATAATCAAAAACTAATACCAGTGAAAGCGTAATTGAATATTCAGGCGAGAGAACATACTGTGCAACACCAGCTGTGTTAATCTTCCCACATCTTGTATTTGTACAAATCAACGAAGTTGAGCCTTTGGTAGCCTTAGAATGGCACTCACTGTATGCAATATAGTACCAAGAAGAGCCATCCACAACATCATCAATCGTAGCCGTGCAATCAAAAAAGGCATCTTGCGACAGTTTATAAGCATGTAATTAAAATATATTAGCTTTTCAAAATGAGTAAGTAATTTAGCTTTACTTTTACCTTTGCAGATTCCTAACTCATGTAGGAGAATATATCTGCTATAGTCAGTGTCTCACGCTTAGTGATGACGTCTGCGCTAACCTAATTAGCAATCTCTGGGTTAGAGCCCAGCCTGATACAAAATATAAAGCAGTGCTTCAGTCATTTACTGCAATAGGTGTAAGTGTACGCTTCACATGAACCTGTATAGAATATATGCTAAAGACGGGGATACATACCAGGTGAAATAATCCCTGGTTGGTTGGACATCATAGTCCATGAAAACCCGTGTAGAGGACATAGAGGTCAGGGCAAAGGTACCTGTTCAATAATGGAAGAATCATTAAAAAGGATTGAGTGAAAATTAGCAACTAATGATAAAGAAGAAAACATTTTAGGAATGGTTAATAAGCTAGTATCACGTAAACGAACAACTATAAACCACTTGAATACATGTCACAATTATCAGTGAAAACGTGAGTCTAAAGAGATAAATGATTGAGTGAAATTAGCAACCAATGACAAAGAAGAAAATGTTCTAGGATGGTTAATAAGTTAGTATCACTTAAGAGAACAGCGAGAAACTTTTTGAAAAACATGTCACAATTATCACTGAAAACATGAGTCTAAAGAGTTAGATAATTACCTCCGAGACGTTTGGTGTTAACAGTTGTGACCAAAAGCACTGTGGAAGTGTTTTCATAGGAGTTGAATTTCTTGCAGAAGTCTGTTGCAGCCTGGTCCCAAAGGTAGAGCTTCATCACAGGTCCACTGCAAAAATAAACTCTTAGGGATTTAAGGACTACCGAGAGATGGTGACTTGAAATAAAAGAACACACTTACTCATGTGATTGCACATGAACCATAATGTGCCGAGTGGTAGCGATCTTCACTTCGTCAAGGCTGGGACGCTCAATAAGAGTATGTCCATCGACCAGCTTCATGTGGCCAACAACATCTATAACATTTTTCATGAAGAGTGTAAGTTAGATGGCTAATAAAACTCTAGAAACCAAATATTTAAACTACTTACTTAACCAAAAAAAATCTAGATTTCTTTACCTAAGCAGGAAGATAGACTAAAAACTACATACAAAGCAATGTAACTGAGAGATGATTTGTAAAATTAATATGCTTACCGTAGAGGTCACCTTTGAGATCACAGTTAGCTTCAAAATCTTCATATGAATTAAACCTGAAATGGTCTTCATCAAAAGAGATGGGAATCTCGCGAAGAACCGACATTTCAGAGTTCCATGTGAAAGTCACGGTTGCGATATGATCAGCAACCCGATACACCGGTTTGTTTTTCGATCCGTAGAAGTTGATGAGTTTGTAAACTGATCCATGTTTCATCTCAGGCAAGTATTTCTTAATTCGTCCTGGTGGGATGAATCCTTGAATAACAGTTCCCTGTTGTCGGAAAAGAATAACAAATCACGAAATGAGAATGAAACCTCAGAATTAAAACAGATACGAAAACAAACACTACTTTAACTAATTAACCAAGCGTATAACAAAACGTCTAAAATAATCATCGAAACCCTAGCTTAAAAGAAACTTCTAAAATTCTCGGAAAACATAGATCTCACGATCTGGAAACTATTTTTGGAGAATCGACGCACCTGTTCGTCGATGAGGAGCATTTCGAGGCCAATCAGTGTCTTCTTCACCGGGTTCCGAGCCTCCCAGAAATGGATGAGTCGGAAGCGTAACTGAGTTTCATGGGGACCTAGAGAGACATCCTTGAAGAACATGACTTTTTCTTCAGAGTCGGAGGAGACAGGATACTTCCCATTTCGTTTCATCGCCATGGATTGAACTTTGAGTGGTTCTAGGGTTTTGGTTTATACGAAAGAAAGAAGATCAGTATATAAAAAAGGATGAAAAGAGGGAGGTGAAACAAAATCATTAAGGAGGTATTGATTGTGTAGAAGTGGCTCGATTAATTCTCGGCTTCTCTGCTCTTCGATCGGAGAAGACGAAGAGGTAGAGGCGATGAGAATCTTATCCTTCGATGGATCCTTCGACGGTTCGTTTTTGTGATATGTGTCCAAATAAAACTCCAACAAAGCCCAAATGGCAAGCTTTACGGATGAAGCCCACAACAATTCGGACAAAATTAACACCGCGAGGCTCGTTGACGTGTCCAATTAGACGTTCCTGATTTGCCTGAATTACTGATCCTACGTGGACACGCTCCCTGGTCAATATATTTTCTTTTTAGTATTGTAGATAAAACGTTTATTTGCATGGCTTTTGTATTACATAATATTTTGAAGAAATAGTTAGTAGTAGGGGTGAGCACTTTACCCGATATCTGAAGCATCACCTGAATCCGATCCGAAAAACTCGAACCGAAATCTGAACCAAAGTAGCAGAATATCCGAACGGGTATTGAATTAGGAGATATTGGATATCCGAACCCGAACGGGTAATATCCGAACCCGAATGGATATCCGAAGATAACCGAACATATGTATAATTAACCTTAGATTTCTAGTTTACATTTCTCATTTTATATAAAATATTTATATTGATACTACACATACTTTAAGTACATATGATATACATACACTTAAAGAGAAAATGATTTGCTACTCACTTAAAATGCATGTCAATATTTTTATTAACAAAAAGTTACATCCAAAATTTAAAAACAATAACCAAATTAATATATTTTTAGTTTCAAAATGTTATGTCCAAATCTATTAACCATTCAATCTATTAAAAACAATAGTTAAGTGAAAGTTATATTTTTAAATACAAAAAATTTGAGAAACTAATCTTTTTTTTTTCAAAATCTAAATATCCGAACTCGATACGAAATAACCGAGTCCGAACTAGAAATACCTGAACCCGACCCGAAGTACAGAAATACCCAAACGGGTTCTACACCTCTATACCAAAATACCCGAATATCCGAAATACCGACCCGAATCCGAACGGGTACCCGAACGTCCACCCCTAATTAGTAGTTACAAACTTACAATATTTTTAAGATTTATGTTTGAAATCCTACATTCTAATTCAGAAAGTGAGAAGGGGACCAACACTAGCTTTTAGTTTCTACTTCAAATTAAACCACGTGGTCTTTTTTAATAGTTTAAATGACATATGTCTCATCTAATAATATATTAAAAGAGAATTACAAATTTAAATTACCCCTTAGTTTTGCAAGTTATTTACATTTCTATGCCACTAAGATATTAACTAAACCTATATTTAAGGATATTTTGTCTTTTACGGTTTAATTAATGTATTTTTAATTAAAAAAAATTTACAACATTAAAATTCCACGGCTCCATTATTATATTCAACAATCAATACCTATTATTCCTCAATTAATATACACATCTTAATGAATCACATAAGGTTCACAAATTTATATAGAAATATAATAGGATCTAATATCGCAATTAAGTAAGTGTCATTTTTTGGTTTGATTTTATACATTAATTTTTGAAATTTAAACATGACTGATCCTTAAGTTAACATTATGATTTTGGAAAAATCTATTTGTGTATACTGATTATCATTAAATTTTATAGTTGTTAATATTATATATATATATATATATATAATATTAACAACTATAAAATTTAATGATAATCAGTATACACAAATAGATTTTTCCAAAATCATAATGTTAACTTAAGGATCAGTCATGTTTAAATTTCAAAAATTAATGTATAAAATCAAACCAAAAAATGACACTTACTTAATTGCGATATTAGATCCTATTATATTTCTATATAAATGTGTATAATTAATGTGGAATATTTATTATAACAATAAGATTTGGAAACTAAAACACACAAAAACAATAATTTTCTTATTTGTTACTAAATCACATAATTAGTTACCACAATTATTTCTTTCCCTTTACTTTCCCCTTGACTTTCGGATCAAACAAATTAAAATTTTTAAAACATTAACGTAGAAAATATATCCATAATTGACACTTTCATACGAAATTTAGATCATAAATATCTACTATCAAACTATTTCCTATATTCTTGCTAACCAATATCACCTTTAATACAAACTTAAGCTTAAATTTTTATCAATTACATAACATTTTCATTTTCATTTTATTTTCTTACAGATTTAAATCTTAGTTTTTATACGTTCCAAATTTGATAGAAATTTGACAATCATTTTATTTTCTTACAAATGTTATAACTAATGTACCATTTAAAAATAGCATACTAACTCAAAATTGTCTATTTTCCATCTTTTTCATTTTAAAAATTTGTTCGCTATATATATTTGACATGGATCTAATTATATAAACGTTGGATTTATACTCAATATTGGTAATACATTTTACTTTAAAACGCATAAAAAATTACTCGATTTTTACAACTACATTTACAAATATAAAATTATGTACAAACAAAAAATAAAATGTAAAATTAAATACCCGTGCACGGGTCAAGATCTAGTATATATTAATATTTAATACTTGTCCTCTCTTATTCTCGATGTGAGATTGGTAATCCTAAATCACGTTTTGTTTTGTTTTTACCTTTGTTAGGTATACCAAATCTCATCACCATCTTGTCTTCATTACCTCTTTCTCTGTTCTCTGAATCCTTTTTCATGGTACTGCAATTTCTTATCCTTGCAATTAAATGTCTTTCATCGAAATGGGAGAGAGATAAAAGATGAACTATTTCTTTACACATTGCAAGTTCTCAAAATCATGGCTACAATGCCAGGCCATCCTGTATTAAATAGGGGTTATCGTGAATATGTCTCTCTGAAACGCATTTAGAACCGTTCGTTAATTCAGAGACAAGTTTTCTAATAACACTGGAGTGTGTATATATACAAGCTATTCCGGAGGAACAAGTTTTTCCTCCATCTTTAATAGGATAGGCAAAAAGTGTCACATATCATGATCTAGTGCATCGTATATGGCCATGGACTCTCCTAGTTGTCTTCCCGACCTCTTTGAAGAGGAAATCATTTAATCATATTCTTAATTCCTTTTTTCGTAGTTGATGTGATTCGTAGAGTCATCTGTGTTGAGGTCTTGGCTTCCCAACATGTTAAATGTCAATTATAATTCACTTGAAGAAAGCTATCAGAAATATTTTAAAATAGAAACAAAAATATAAAGAGTTGGAAAAAAAAAACATAAAGAGTTGAAGGTAAAAAACATAAAAACTGAAACAAATACATACTTTTATTTTTCTTTTAATGATCTTCCACATTGAATAGCCATTATTGTTGCTCCAAAAAAAAAGAAGATTAGCCATTATTAAAATCATTGTCATTCTCTTATTCATTTTCGTTTAAGCACGACATAATACACCACTTGTGTTTTCCACATTTCAAAATCAATGGGCTCCTTGGAGAGTTTCTGAGCAAGTCGATTAAATAGCTCATCGACCACACCGTTTCCAAAATGTTATTCTATCATTGTAGTAAGAAAGGCTCGAAACATGGAAGTGATAAATTCGTTGGTTAATCTCATATCCTCAAATGGATGGCTTATCGTCTCTATCATCTCAATCATAAAGCTTCCATTTTCTTCAATCGTTCGCTTCAGTTCACTAAATTGGGGGAAATAAATCGGGAAGCTGAACAATTCGATCTTCTCCTCGCTCGTTATTCCCTAAGAAGTAAAAAACCACAAACAGTAAATACTAGCAAATTTTCATGACCCTAAAATCTTAAGTAAATTATATGATTAGACTTTGTATTTTTAAAAATTACGAAAATACGCTATTTGAAGTTACTGTATTACCGTTTTAGCCATGTCCATAAGACAATCACCAATGGTTTCAATAACCTGACCCTGCCACAACGATAGTTGGTTAGCTGCGTATCCCCAATCATATGCTGTGTTTGAAAGTGGGGGATGTCCAGATCATCTTAGATGCCGTATTCAAACAATCAGAACTGTCTCGGCCTAAAAGACCTTTTAAATTTGTCAATGCTATCACACACCTGGAGGAGTTCTCGCCGGCTGTGGGACAGTACTGGAACTCAACCGAGCCTATTTTCCTCTCAACTTCCTCTTTGTAGGTTCTCAAAGAAGCTAAAGGGATTAAAACCAGTTATACGTGACTTGGGAAAGAAGAAACTGGGGAATCTGTCGATAAAATCTAAAGCATCATTTGAAGAGCTTTGTCTTAAGCAAGAAGACACCATGAGGAATCCAACTGATCAGAGTATGGCAGCTGAGAGTGAAGAATATAAGAGATGGGATTTTATTTCAGGTCTGGAGGAAAACTTTCTCAAGCAAAAATCAAAGATGCATTGGCTGGAAGTTGGAGATAAAAATAATAAAGTTTTTCATCGGGGAGCAACAATTCGGGAAATTGTTAACACAATCAAGGAGATACAGTGCACTGATGGAGCAGTAGTGACTTCACCAGATGGCATTAAGACTGAGGCTGAACGACATTTTCAAGAATTTCTACAGCATAAACCGGCAAACTATGCTGGAATTGAAGTAGAAGAACTTCAAACTCTCCTATCATATCGATGTTCTGATCTGGAAAAGGAAAACCTGGTTAAAGAAGTTAAATATGAGGAGATAATGAAGATATTATTTGTGATGCCTAATGAGAAGTCTCCTGGTCCAGACGGTTACACAGTCGAGTTTTATAAGTCAGCTTGGTCGATAATTGGTGCAGATTTTGTTATGGCGATACAGAGGTTTTTTGACAAGGGTTTCTTGCCAAAGGGGCTAAACACCACAATCCTTGCTCTTATTCCTAAAATAACAGGAGCTAAAACGATGAAGGATTATCGTCCCATCTCCTGCTGCAATGTTCTCTACAAAGTGATCTCAAAGATCATTGCTAACAGTCTGAAGAAGCTTCTTCTGAACTTCATTAGCCTCAACCAGTCTGCTTTTGTCCAGGATAGACTTCTCATTGAAAATCTCCTCTTGGCAACAGAGCTTGTGAAAGATTATCATAAGGAATCAATCTCTCGAAGATGTGCGATAAAGATTGATATTTCAAAGGCTTTTGATTCAGTGCAATGGACGTTTCTCTTCAGCACACTAAAGGCTCTGGGTTTACCTCAAAAATTCATTCACTGGATCTCGCTCTGTGAATTCGATTGAATCTTAAGGTTAGAAAGTAAGGCAGGGATGTGCTCTCTCACCCTATCTATTTGTTATCAGCATGAACGTTTTGTTCAAGTTACTGGACAAGTCTGCAGCAGAGCATAAGTGGGTTACCACCCTAAATGCAAGAACTTAAGCCTTACTCATTTGAGTTTCGCTGATGATATTCTTGTTTTCTCAGATGGTAATTCACGTTCAATACAAAGCATCCTAGACGTCTTTGGAAATTTTGCGAACATCTCAGGCCTGGTGATGAGTGTGGAGAAATCAACGATTTATTGTGGTGGTACGCAGGAGGAGAATAGGCAGGCAATACATGATCAGTTCCACTTGGATGTTGGCCAGTTACCTCTTCGATATCTTGGCCTTCCACTCTTGACAAAGAGAATGGGAGAAAATGATTATCAGCCTCTTGTTGAGAAGATAAAAAAACGCATTAGTCTATGGACAAATCGTTTTTTATCTAGAGCAGGGAGACTGCAACTTATAAAATCCGTGCTCATGAGCATTATAAACTTTTGGATGTCATCTTTTTGCCTTCTAGGAGAATGTCAGAAGGAGATTAATAGTTTGTGCTCAGCTTTTCTCTGGTCGGGTCCGGAGTTGACGCTAGAAAAGCACAGATTGCTTGGGAGGTGGTCACGACAAAGATAGAAGAAGGGGGTCTGGGTCTAAGGCCACTGAAAGAAGTTAATGCTGTTTGTTGTCTGAAGCTAATATGGAGGGTCACATCTTCTCACTCCCTATGGGCTCGGTGGGTTAAAGAATATCTACTCAAGGGAGAGACGTTCTGGGCAGTTCGTTCAAACTCAACGTTGGGATCATGGGTATGGCGTAAACTTTTGAAGTACCGCGATAAAGCGAAGGAGTTTCATCACATTGAAGTTAACAATGGGCGTGGTACCTCATTCTGGTTCGATGAATGGTCAGATATGGGTCACTTATTTGATATTGTGGGAGCAAGGGGTTGTATTGACATGGGAATCTCTCTAACCGCAACGGTGGAATCTGCTATGACTCGTCGTCCACGGCGACATAGATATGATCTCTATGTTATGATTGAGGAAGCAATGAATAAACAGAGGAGAAAAATGAACACTGGAGAAGATGTTGTGGTATGGAAACATAATCTGAATACTTTCAAACCAAAGTTTGACACAAAGAACACTTGGCTGCTGATTCGTGACTCAAAACCGGAAGTTAGCTGGTACTCTACTGTCTGGTTCCCTTCCTCCACCCCGAAATATAGTTTCATGGTCTGGATTGCGATGCATAATCGGTTGTCCACTGGAGACAAAATGCTCCTCTGGAACTCTGGAATAAACCTTGGATGTGTTCTATGTCAACATCAATTGGAAACCAGAGAACATTTGTTCTTTGAATGTAGCTACTCCCTAGAGATATGGCAGAACCTGACTCGCAACATCCTGCCTTCCAGATTCTCCTCTCGGTGGCAAGATATCAACGAGTTACTGTCAGATAATACCCAACCGATGCTACAGCTCTATCTCCTGAGATATAGCTTTCAAGTGATCCTCTACACAGTCTGGAGAGAACGAAACAATCGTAGGCATGGAGATTCCCCAACACTGGCCTCTGTGATGATCAAGACTATTGATAGACAGATTTGAAACCAGTGTCTCTTGTTGGTTTCAAGGAGGGCTCGACGTTACAGAAATATTCTTCAGGCTTGGTTTGCCACATGATAGAAGCTTTGGAAAAGTCTGTGCTCTGTTTTTTTCAAAAAATCTCTAATTACAGTAGCTTAGTCTGTAAAACATAACATTTTCTGAATAAATTTTACATATTATTCAAGGTAACAATTAATAATTAAGTATATTCACTACAAAAATAATTTTTATGGCATATGCATAGAGAGAGAGAGCAATTGAATCCAACAATAAATTTTGTGTTTGTTTATGTAGATCTAAGTACATAAATTTTTATTGGGAAAGAGAAAGAGTATAAAAGAAAGAAGACATACATGAGTAAGATAGAGTGCTGGTGAACAATAAGTGGCTCTCTGGTTTTCCAGTAGGCCTGTTCTTTTTCTTGATGCGTGCGGCAGCGTCAGCGGCTAAAAAACAGGAAGAAAATATTGTAATTAACGCCATCGTTTCTTAAGTTTGTGTCGCTGTGATTATTTTACGGAGTGTTGCCGGTGATGTTAGTGACGCTGAGAAAAACAGCGTTCATCGGAATTGCCTTCGTGGTCAAACGCGGATGTCGCTGCCATTTATTCTCCACATCCTTAAGCCTCAAGAAACTTACAATTAGGCATTATTTTAAACGCTTGACGCTGACGCTACGATTCTTTACCGAACAGGGCTAGTGTCTTTCAGTACATTCGAGGCTGGAGGTGTATTGGACCATATATGTTTCTTACGCAACTAAGGCCAGTTTTGACATCAAATATGAAACCTTTCAAATTATCCCGTCATGTAGCAAGTCATCCACGGTTTTTAGAGGTAGTGGCCAGTAAGAGAACAGTAATTGGGGTAATCATAGCCCACTTTATCACTCAAGACCAGCTCTAAAGCTATTCCACAATAAGCTGAAAAACCTAAAGTGTGATCTCCGTCAGCTGAATAGAGAGAGGTTTGATGATCTCCCAGCCAGAGTAAAACATGCATATGAGGATCTCAGTGGTAAACAAACTGAAAAGATGAACTGTCCATCAACAGAAACTTTTGAAGAAGCATCTGATGCTTAGAAACATTGGTATCACATCTCTGGTATTGAAAGACAGTTTTATTTTCAAAAGTCTCTTGGATTAAGGATCGAAACACTTGGTTTTACCATAAATTGCATTTTGAAAACTTTCTCAATGCTCAACCAAGTTATTTGGAGGTACCTACTAGGCCTGAACATTTTACCAAAAATACCTGAACCGAAATCGAACCAAAAATATACAAGTATCTATTGGGTCCAAAATTCTTCTACCCGAATGAACCAGAACCAAAAAGAACTAACCTGAATGACTCAACCCGATAAGAACCGATTCATGCCCGACTTAAAAATATGAATATCCAAAACTATAATTTTTTGTGTTTTATTTTCTATATTTTCTTTTATGATTGAGTTGAAATATCTTTTTGTTATAATCTTTGTCATTATTTTAGTAGCATTTTTCAATTAATATGAAGCTTTAAATGTAAACTTTAGAGTTAAAAAGTATTTTATTTTAAGTTATTTTGTAAAATTTTAGATATATACGATAGATTTTGATTAAATTTGATGGAATTTGGGTATTCGTGTCATTTAGAGATCCTAAATACCTGAATGACCCAGACCCGAGAAGAACCGGCCCAAACCCGATCCGAAGACCTGAACGCCCGCGCCTAGTACCTACTATTGAATACTTGCGAGGTTGAATACTTGCGAGGTGTGGTTGACTACAGGTGCTCGAGTACAGAAGATGGTGATCTAGATCGACCTGTACAAGGTGGAGAAATAAAGAAGACACTGTTCTCTATATCATCAAACAAAGCATCAGAGCAAGATGAATACCTAATTGTATTCTATAAGGAAGCTTGGCCAGTAGTGGGTAGAGATTTTCTTGTGGCAGTTCAGTTTTTTTTCCCTATATGGCCTGCTCCAAAAGAGTACAAATGCGACATTGTTATCTCTGGTCCCCAGAATATCGGATGTTGAGCATATGACTGACTATAAACCCATTGCATGTTGCAATGGCATCTATAAAGTTATTTCCAATGAGGCTAAAGGCCACTCTCCCTTCTGCTATTGAGTTGAATCAGTGTAATGTTAAGGGGCGTCTCCTTCTTAAAAATGTATTGTTAGCAACGGACCTAGTCAAAGACTATCATAAACAAGAGGTATCATCAAGAGCTGCTATTAAGGTAGACGTCTCCAAGGCGTTTGACATTGTTTAATGGTCTTTCATAGAGGTTACACTTCGAGCAATGGGTTACCAGGACCTCTTTGTGACTTGGATAATGCTGTGTCTAGACACTGCTGGATTCTCGGTTTCAGTTAATGGAGAGTTAGAAGGTTTTTTCTCTAGCTCTAGAGACATAAGGCAAGGATGCTCTCTTTCCCCTTATCTATTTGTCATCGTCAGTAATGTCCTGTCGAAGTTTCTCAACTCTGCTGTGCTTAGTGGGCGATTGGTTACCACCCATCATGTATGTCCTTAAAGCTGACTTACCTTAGCGATATAATGGTCTTCACAAATGATTCGCCCTCATCTATGGTTGGTACTTTTGAAGTTTTTGAAGCTTTTCCTCGGGTATCTGGTCTATGTGTAAGCATTTTGAAATCTACAGTCTTTGCGGTTGGGTTAAGCAAACAAAATCTTGAGGCAGATGCTGCTGGGTTCTCGATCTCTGTACTGCCTATCAATATGAATAGACCGATTTTCCCTCGTTCGTCTAGTGCAGTTACTGGAGCGATCGAAGTTGGCAACTCAGCTTACTATAAATATCAGCCATTCATGGTCTGCAACATTAGAAGGCAACTGTTGGCTGGCCTATGTATAGGAAAGGTGGAGAACAAACTATTTAAAAAGACGAGTAGTATCGTAAGCCAAGACCGTTCGTAATGAGTCTACAGGAAATATCTACGAACACTAAATTAATAAATCGGTCCCCCAAAAAATAGAGGAAAGAAAAAACATACAAAACAAGTTTAGTTACTAGTTACTACTAAAGAATTAAGTTTCCGTATTACAAGTACACATAGGTGTGAGTTAGAATAAGATTTAGTCCCTGTCCCTAGCTGTTAGGACAGTAAAAAGGACAGACATTAATATAGTCAAGAAAACAGTAGTAGCCAAAACATTCTTTGTCACTCTTTGGCTATCATCTTTCTTAATGTGGGTTAAAGGATTTGGAATTTTACAGCCAGAGGAGGAGGCAGTGCTGCCGTTCTTGATCCTGAACAAAGCGTAACTATTCATTGTTTGCTTTGATTCTTTCTTCATACCACATTCTGACATCTGCTTACTAGATGATGCCTCGGTGAATATTGCTTTTTGTTGAGTCGGATAATTTGGACGAAATGCTTGGTTTGCTTTTACCGCCTCCTCGTCTAGCTTTATTATATCATCGTTCAGAATCTCGGCGTAGCAATCATCGTTGGTGTCGTCCTGATACTGTTAAGAGATTCAGTTACAAATTAAAGTTTAGCATCTGGAATAACATTTTTTTTAAATAAGAATCTGACCTCAACAACGTTTGATGATTCTGCTATGTCACCATTTGATATCTGAAGCTGCTCAGGTTCATCAACCAAATAAGATTTCTTCTCCCTCTCAGAACCACCAGTTTGACCAACATAGTCATCGTCTTGCACTAGACCATCCTCCATTTGTCTCTGGCTCGAACTAGCTCGAAAATCAGCATTTTTCCTTAACCGGCACACCACTAACGCGTCTTGCGATGCACCGTGGATACAATACTCATGCATAATCCACTCTGTTCTTTCACCCCGAGGAGCCCGACCGATGTGAAAGACGAGTGTCCTCTTGGTTCCAACTATTTGGTTCCCAGATTTCACGCTCCGCTCTTTACCAGTAGCTTTCCAGTATCCTAGCTCTGTAGCTCGCCTGCTCTGTGACCCGTGTGGATATTTTCTTCCCCTTGCACAGAAGTAAAACCACTCGTTCTCCGATTTCAACTTGGATTCTCCTGTTAAGTGTATTAGAGTTAACCGGCTAGTTATGATTGGTTTGATGTACACCAAAATAGTTTACATGAACATATCAATAACAAATGAAACAGCGCTTTTTCTCATTCAATTAGACAAACAAGGGATACGATATATATATAAAATGGTAAACAAACCTGGCAAGTCCCACGGCTCGAACTTGTAAATCTCAACCTCGGCGATCACTGCGACAGAGTTTTCGTCACCTTCAATTTTACGACGGAGGTAATACGAGATGAGTTCCACATCGGTCGGAGAGAATCTGAACCCAGGGAACAAGGCCGATACTGCTATGGACATCTCAGCTTCTTTGGACATTTTTCTTGATTTGTTTTTTCTTCTTCTTCAGAACAGGAATAGCGCTTTGCGTTTTTGCTTCAACATGGAGAGCATATGAGTATTAATGCGAGAGGAACAGCTGCTACTTTGCTTCGGGTAAAGGTTTGTGTTTTTGATATTTTTGGCGGTTTGAATTGGAAAACGATGACGTGGCAGATGACTGTGTGGGAAGGACGAATAACGGAAGCGTGTGATGAGATGGTAAAGGACAAAAGTGATGATGTGATGCTGTATTATTGGACGGAAACTAAACCCTGTCTTGAAGTTCTCTCATTTATTCTTTGTTTTTTTTGCTCATTAGTCTCTGCATTTTCAATAAAGCATTTTCAATTACCGTGTAAAACAAAATGTGCTTATTCCTCCTTTTTTATGTTATCAGCAGAGCCGGCTCTAACCCATGGCGACATAAGCAATTGCCATATATCCTTAAGTCTAAAAAAATTGAGAAATTGTCAAAAATACTATTTTTAAAGTACCACTTTTTATGTTTACACTAATTACTTTAACACTCATTTTTAATGAAAGATAAAAGACATTTATAACCTTTTGATTAACTTGGACAAAGAAAAAAATATGGTTAACTAATCTAAACTTAAAACATTAACTCTAAACCTTAAATCATCAACTCTAAACCCTAAACCATGAAACATCAACTCTAAACCCTAAACCCGAAACATCAACTCTAAACCATAAACCCTAAACCCTAAACCTTCAAATCTAAACCCTAAAACATCAACTCTAGGGTTTTAGGGTTTAGGGTTTAGGATTTAGGGTTTAGGGTTTAAGGTTTAGAGTTGAAGGTTTACGGTTTAGAGTTGATGTTTCGGAGTTTAGTTATTTTTTTAGGGTTTAGGGTTTAGAGTTTACTTTTTAGGGTTTAGGGTTTAGTGTTGATAGTTTAGGGTTTAGTGTTGATGGTTTAGGGTTTAGAGTTGAAGTTTAGGGTTTAGGGTTTAGAGTTGATGTTTCAGGGTTTAGGGTTCGTATTTCAAAAAAAAATT
Source organism: Brassica oleracea var. oleracea (assembly GCF_000695525.1). NCBI lineage: Eukaryota > Viridiplantae > Streptophyta > Magnoliopsida > Brassicales > Brassicaceae > Brassica > Brassica oleracea. The sequence continues at coordinate 16,210,704 of NC_027751.1, read as the reverse complement.
GGGTTTAAGATCGATGGTTTAGGGTTGAGTTTTAGGGTTTATGGTTTGAATTTCGAAATAAGATAATTCGAAAAAAAATTAATAAAATTATTTTTTATTTTTTTAAATTTTATTTATTTAAATATTTATTTATTATATATATAAAGAACAAGTACATAAGAGTCTTTTGCCATTTAATGAAAAATGTATTTTTGAAAATGTCATTTTATTGGTGATAAAAATGAAAAGTGGTAGCATGAAAGTGGTAAACATGTAATTTCTCCAAAAAAATTAGTGTTATTTTACTAATTAAAAATATTTATTTTTGTTTGTTAAATATCAATTAGTTGGTGAAATTATAACAAAAAGGTCGATGATTAACTAAATATAATTTAAATACAATAAAAAAAAAAATTACTCTGCGCTATTTTCAATTTTCCATTAACAAAACCTAATTTACACACAAAAATTTATTTTTGAATATCACAATTTTTTTTTTTTAATTTAAAGAAATGAAATAAATAAAAATTGAGAAAAATTTATAAAAGGGTATTTATTTTATATTTTGTCTAAGGTCATTAAATTTTTTAAGACGGTGCTGGTTATCAGTTTTCTTTTTGTTGAATAAGATCGGAATAGATTTTGCTATAAGTATTGATCTTTTTCACTGTTTCTTATGTTACAAACCCTGTTCTAAAACTCGGCCGCCTAGCCGCCTAGGCGTTACGCGTCACTTTTCCGCTCCGATTTATGTCAAATCGGTTTAAAAAATCGGATATCCGATTTTTTCCGCCTAGACCGCCTAAATGACCGCATAGCCGCCTAGGCGGCCGCCTAATCTATTTATTTATTTATTTTTTATTTTATTATTTTATTTTTTTATTTTTTTTATTTTTAATAATATTTTTATTTATTTATTTGATCTAAAATTTTATAAATATCATTTATATTCATAATTTTGATGAAAATTACACTATATTAAGTTTATATATTCTATTTGTGTGTTTTATACAATCTTAAACATAAAAATGTATTAATGTTATACACAATTAAAGATTAACATGTTTTATAACATAGTAAACCATCTAAAAATTCCGCCCCGCATAATTTCCGATTAATCCCCGATTTTCTCTTTAGGCGCTAGGTCCAACCCGACCGCCCGACTATCGTCTAGCGCGTTCCCGAACAGCGGTTACAAATGATGAGTACCTTTTTAAGAGACTTCGTCTTTAAATTGTTGGTTTTCTCTTAGGTTACAAGAGGAAAAGCACGAAAAATTAAAAAAAAAAAAATACACCAGCAAGGGTACAACATGAAAAATGGTAAAGCTAAAAAAATAGTTCAAAGATAATGTTTAGTGTACAACATATTGATTGTAAACCCTCGTTCTACCTGCATGATTCTATAGTCGATACTCGATAGTGAATAACAGTAAATCTTTCTCTTCTAAGTTTACAAATCCCTTTTACAGATTATTGTACTCGAAATCTATGTTAGATTTTTCCATATTTTGAAATATGAAATATTTTTTTGTTTGTAAAAGTTTTCATTTTTTTCGGAAGCAGGAAAAAAACATAATTTGGAAGTTGGAAAACGTTTCAGCAGGAGAAGTTAGTCGATGTAAGATAACTTGCTTACTGGGTTAATTATCGACAATAAAATGATGAGACATTGTAAAAAAAGGGAGAAGATAATTTAGCAGATGATCACTTTTTTAGTTTAATCATGTTCTTAATTAAATCTTCCAATAAGTCCAATATAAATATTATAACTAATAATTTAATTCGATAAAAATTAATATATTAGAAATTAGTTGATATTAATGTTGATTGATTATTTGGTGTGATGGATTAGAATTAGTGTTTTGTGTTTTGTGGTCTTCCAGAAAATTCGTCTACGGTAATCAGTATTTCCATCTACCTTTTTTTGTGTGGTCTCTCTACTCTAAGACTCTCGCTCTCATGTTTGTCGCTTAACATTTCATTACTAAATAAATTCATTACTTTTAAAATATACGGCTAAGATAAATAGACAATCACACAGCGAAGCAGTATTATAACTTCCAAGTTTAAACCATAGAACACCATTCAGAGAACACCACAGACAATCACACGGAGGCTATGGATTTAGTTCGGGCTGTACTGAGACCAAAAGCTTGGCCGGCATTCAGATATCAAGAAACAGAGTTGAGGAAGGCTTTGGAGAAAATAAATGTGTGGAGCTTGTGTGGTGTGACAGCCAGATTGAATAGATGTGCAGCGAAGGTGGCGAACAGTGTAACGATGGAGATGAGGTACCAGTCATATGTAGCTCGAGGAGCTCCAGGCTGGATGCATGACCTCTTGGAAGCTGATAAGCAGGGGAGATGAGTGAGGATGGTGTTTGGAAGGCCTGACGTGGGAGTTTTGGTTGGGGTTAAGTTCTGTTTAAGTTGGTTATGTCCATGTTGTGGTCGTATGTGGAAGAGCCTGGTTTTGTTTTGTTTCAGTAGTACGTTTGTTTGGTGGTCTTTGGACTAATCTAATGCAATTTTCAGAGTTAAAAAAAAAAGACCATAGAACACCATTATTCATGTAAATTGATTACGATTCAGTTTCAATTTTACGTAATTCTTTGGTATAAAACTAAACCTAGGACTACAAAGAGTTATGAGGAGACACAACATAAGAAACCTAAAATTTTTGCATCAAAGACAAGGGCCAGCTTGGACTTGCACATGATGAAAGACTCTAAAACGTCAGAGGCTTTCTCTTCTTCCTCCTTGCTGCGCAAAAATAATAAAATGCTGCAGACCAGCTTGCCTAATTTTCCGGAATAACCTTGTTGTGGCAGCTGGGAACTCCTTCCACTGAGAGAAACAAATTTGAAGGGAAAATTTAGCAATTCTATAACCCGGTCTATGATGATGACTCAGCTCAAATATCAACAAAAAAATAAAACGATTTCAAACAGGCTAATTAGGATGATGCTACAAACTCCAGAGAGAGTCCAATATAACTAACTTCCTCGTTACCATATAACCTCAACTGGTTTGTCATGAGATCAAATCAAACAAGGTGGGGAAGAGAAGACTATATAGTGTCATCACCTCTTTAAGTTTGGTAAGACAATGTGGATGTTTAAGACATCTATGTAATCAAATTCTATCAAGTGGTAATCAGAGCATACAGAAACAATCATATCAAATGATATTAATCCTTGAAAACTTCATTTACGAAATTCACGGAAGTAGCAATCAAGAAAAGGGAAATCAGATTAAGCCCATCAAAGAGACCTAATCACAGATACAATGAAGAGAGAGACCTTTGACGAAAAGTGTAGAGTAGAGGAGAAGGTTCTGGAGAAAAGAAGAGGAGGAGTGGGAGAGCGATAGAGGAGATGGCTGAGCATTATAGAAGCTGTGGATGTGTGCCGCAGGCGATTCCAACTCTCTCTTGCTTTCAACTTCCTCAGGATTTGTCTTTACAATGCCAAGAATACTCACCATGTAATGTTCTCTAAACTAGGAAAGCATCTAAAGAATGTAGATAATTCGCAATGAAGACACTTCAGTACATTAATCAGGTTGTATTAATCAGAATGGGCCTTGAGAGTTTCAGAATGTTTTCTCTCTTATTCAACTAATAGGACTAAGAGTACAGAAGCCACACATACATATGCCAATATGCAGGAAGTTTATTCATTATTTTGATTTAAGGGTGTACTTTTTAAATCTCCCAAACGTTGGAAGGTTTCTATATATCAATACAGGAACAACTCATGTTACATTCTCTATTCTGTGGCTTTGCCTTTGCGTCGGTTTTTGCTGCCACAGCTCGTCTCCAGTACATAGCAGACCATAGAGTCAACGTCATCCCCAAAAATGCTATAAGCTTCAATGGCCTGCGTGTAGCTAAACCCCATCGACAAAACCATCTCAATGCTGCTGCTCAGCACCGTCTTCTCGATTGGTTTCCTATCACTGCCTGAAGTTCCTGCTTCAAGAATATTTCATTTTCTCTCTAGAATTTCTACGTGAAAGAAAGAGGGTTTCAAATAGAAAGATAACACTCACTAGCTCCAGAAGAGGACGACGTCCCAGCATTAGATGTGGATGATTCCTTGGGACCAATTCGTGGTTTAGACCGTTCCATAAGATATTCAGCACGAGAAGCTTCCATTACAGATCGTTCTATTTCCTTCTCAGTAAGCTCAAGGTCAGAGTAATATCTCCCTTCTGCTATGAGCGCCTGGAACAAAGACAGATCGTAAGCAGTCACACACCACTCAAGACAGATTTGGTGGACTATAGATGATGATGATACGGGTTACTTGCATTATCAATCTGATGTTCTTGCTGAGCCTTTATAGCAGCTTTCACCTGCTCCCCGTCCACTTGTCTCTGTAATTTCTAATTTGAGGTACGTTCTTTTGGACAGTTGAACAAAGAAGAGAAGAAACGACATTTACCCCAGTCAGGCTACTAAATCCAAGTCCTGCACCAACTGTCAACCGATGTGGATCAACCAACGAATTGTAATGATTCCCATGGTGGTAACTCAGCCTTATAGGAGGTGTATCGGTGTTGTAGCTCCCTTGAAATATGTTGATAGGCTCTATATGAAAGAAAAAAAACATTAGACTTGACATAACATTTCAGTAAAGAACTATTTTTCCAAATGTCAATCGAAGTTGCACCTGTGCTATATGAGTAAATGTGGATAGGCCTATTATACATTTCTGCCAAAGCTTGGATCTCCACGTTGTTTCCATAGACCTATTACCATTTGTGTGAAAGAGATTGTTTGACAGAAAAGTATACAAAGTGAAGATATGGGTAAGAGCAGCGCACCTTGTCTCTTCTTTTCCTCTTCAAGTAAGAGGTAAAGCCTTCAGTTATGAACTGAGAAAAGTGATCCCTCTCGTGTTCCTACACCATCCATCATGAAACCAGTAAGTTCTACCAATTTTTACCATCAAAACTAAAAACCACTACTTCTGTGCTAGGTCTAAATCACGGAACAAGGGGAAACATGGTGAATAGCCTATGTATATAAGGTAGAATCTAGCTTCATTTTTGTTGGTTCAATATATTGGTAAAATTGGTTAAACATATCTTTCCAACGTGCTATTCTCAAATGCAAGTCACTTGTTAATCCTAATGGAAGCTAAAAACCCAAAACAACCTAAGAGCTCTCGACAAATGATTATAAAAGTTACCATGTAATCCATGCACATTTGTCTAGTTAAGTCGTATGACTCTGAGTCCCCATATACTTGATCTGCAACAGCCCGAAAGAGACAGTTTCCATCCTCCAGCATACGCCTAATTTCAAAGCCTTTTGATTGTCTAATCTCGGTTTCAAACTGATGTTCTCGTTCCTATAAGAGCGGGGAAGATATATATATATATATGTATATATATATATATATTAATTGAAAATAAAGCCAACGGTTTCAAACTTATATTTTTCTGAAAAAAAAAAAAACACTTTACCGAGCCAGAGCCTGCATGAGAGGGCGTAAAAGATGGCGTATGCTCATCAGAACTGTTATAGCCTTCGTTCTCACTCTGTGATCTTGGAGAAGAAGGATGTGATCCCGTTGGTGAACCCCTAGTGGATACAAGAGAGCGAGGCCCAGCCCCTCTTCTTGTTGCTCCGATTTGTAAATCACCAAAACTCCCCAAGATGGATCTCCTATTAGAAGAAGGCTTCGGTGGAGGAGGAACAGGTAAGGGTGGTGAATCAGGGACATCGCCACCACTAACCAGAGAATCACAATCTACACCTTCACCTTCAACAACAACAAGAGCAGCGTTTTCCGAAACAACCAAACCTTCATCGTCATCTTCTCTATCCAAAGGTTCATCACTGGGGAGTGATGATACATCCTTAGCATCAGAACACTCTGCTTCTTCTTCTTCTTCTTCAACTACGTTAACCTCATCCGTAGTTTCTTCATAAACAGTCACTGGTGGTGGTTCTGTTGCTGAGGCAGACGAGGAGGGAGTAGAGCGGTGGCTTGCATTGGAAGAACTTCCTCGCTGAACCAAGATCCGAGCCATGTTGAGGAGATTTTAGAGATGAGGATGATGATCCCAAGGTTTGACCCTGGTTCTTGCTTTAGGGCCGACGATGACAATCCCTTGAGAGAGGGACGACTCCTTCCAGCCGTTGTCCACCTCGCAGCAAAACCTTCTCTGCATTCCCCTACCATTCCATTCATCAATCAATTTTCCCAATCTTTTAGACAATCATCAATTCCACTTTTACGAAAGTGATCAAATCGAAAACAATTTACATGTAAATCAATCAAAGATAAGGATCGACGCGAAAGGCGTAGAATCGAAGCCCTATCGGGAACTCACCGGAGATTTCAGCAGCTAACAACACGAATTTGAGATCCGACGGAGATTCGGAAGAACGCAGCGGAAATCGAAGATTAGGGTTTCGCGAGGTGAAGGTATCTATTTATATTCTCTTGAGAATGATATAAGTGAATTGTTTTTTGGGAGAGACGGCCGGAGTGCTGACGTGGACTCAGCTAACGCGACTTCTCTACTGCGTCCACACGTGTCCACATCATCTATGGATGTTTCTCTCCTGCGTAAGCTAAGGCTGCTTTGCCACTTGTTAATGGCTAACGTTTTCATTATTGCATTAAGCCTTGAGCCCTCTTTTTTTTCTTTTTTTTGGGAACTCTCATTAAGGCTTGAGCCTTGAACTAAAACTATGTACATTAGTTCAGTTTTTTCTAACACATTATTTTACACTTTTACCTTAACACATCATCTCCTCTTTCTTCCATATATATCTAATATTTATATTTCATAATTATTTTTATAAAAAAAATCAACACTTAATATTTATTTTTTTGGTTTTCAACATGTTGAATCAAACAATCCACGTAATATTTTTACATTTTTCAACAGGCCCACTGCAACTCTGTAAGCATTCAACCGTTTAAAAAAATATTCAATATGCTCATTATAAGTAGTTTAATTAGTTTTCTGATATTAGGTAAATTTTTCCAGCTATTCTCCTGTTATTAACAGTATTAATAGTTATAAATCAATAGAAAATTAATAAAGAAAATGACTATAAAAGATTGTCTATAGAAACATTTGTAATATTTTTTCTAATTTATAATAACATAACTAATCAATGTTAAAAATAAATAATATTCATGAAAATAAGATTTTTGAGATGGAAAATTTTGAATGCTAGTCGATTAAGCTTTTATGTTGAATAATACTCCTTCTGTTTCAAAATAGATAATGTTTTAGAAAAAAAAATTTGTTTTAAAATAGACGATGCTTTAATATTTTTATGTTATCTTAAACTTTACTGAAAATTACGTAATCAACTGGGTGTTACAGTTATTTCTGTAATTGGTTAAATAATTTTTAAATTATAATAATTAAATTATTTTTTAGAAAAGGTAAGAACTTTAATCATTGTGCACTAAGGCAAGACATCATGATTGTGAAACATAGAGAGTATATCATTTTCTAAGATTTGTTTTATAGGTTATAGAATCACTTGACGCATCTATAAAAAGAGAAGGAGATGTTGAGAACGGATAATTTTTACCTATATCATAAACACCCTGCAGTTTTCTCGACATGTCGTTTACAAAGAGCTCAAGTAAACATCTCAACGTTTTGTACGAAAAGCTTATCTAAACGTTCTTGTGATTCTAACTTACAACTTTTATTATTTCCTTAAATTCGTTTAATCAAATTTAATTATGTAAGTTTCGAGTACCACACTTATCAATATCATTACTATATTTCAAAATACATGACATGTAGGGAAAGTAAAGTAGTGAAATCAAGATGGGATAGCAATGAAAAGTGCTACAAGAGAAGTAATCGTGTTTATTTTAACTTTAAATAGTTTGAAAATCAGTCGTAAAGTTTCTATAATTTTGATGTAAAAATAACTGATGAATATTTAGTAATAACAAATACTTGTAAAATTATATATGTAATTATCACATTCAACAGATATTATGCATCTTTTTTGGGCTCTTCTTATTTTTCTCGTTATAATTTTTTTTTCTTTTTATGAAATTTTTGCTAATTTTTTACATATGTTTTGCCAAATATTTATTTCTCTTTCAAAATAATAATACAAAAAAATACTATCAATGAACTAAAACATACTATATTATTTGACTTAAATGCAAAATATTTTTAAATCAAAGTTCTCACATGTTCCATTAGATATAATTCTTTCGATTTTCAAAGCTTAATTATTTATAAAGCATATATAGACGTTATAATAGATTAATAATTAAAGAAATATCAATATTTAAAAAAACGCTCTGACGACGATAGCGATGGCGATGACTTTTTTCTAGGGTCTGATGGATCTCAACGGTGGGATCCCGGAGATCAAAGGGTCCACAAGGGGAATTGGAAGGTTTCTAGAGGCAATCGATGGATATAATCAAATTTTTATGGTGGTTCCATGAGTGGATGGTTACAACAGGAGGATTTGGAAAGGATTGATTTTTCGAATCTTCGAAGGAATATCGAGCGACCAGGAAAGGCTGGGAAAGTAAGGCATGGTGAATCGGAGAGATCCTCGCTCTATTTCCGGTTAATGGGCATTTCCCAATTATGAGATCTACACGGTATGATCTTCGTTCCCATCAAAACGAAATCACAAGATCTATGTGTTTTAAGGCCAATGGGTTGGAAATCGGACATTGTCAGATATGTTGTATTTGGGAAAGGGAAAGTTTTGATACTGAATTTGCAGATTCAAGTTTTAACTTGTTTTTTTCAGAGTTTAGATTGGCTAGAGAATATGTGGTCTTGGGTTGAGAACCTGGATTTATTCGTATCAATCATGTGGTTTATTCTTCAAATCAATTGTTTTATGGATTGCATCGTCTACGATCTGGTGTGCTCACTACAAGAAAACATCGGTATTCTGACGGACATTCCGACGGAAAATGAAATCCTCGGAATATCCCGAGGAATTTCCGAGGATATTCCGAGGAAACACAAAATTTAGTTTCCTCGGAATTTCCTCGGAATATACTGACGGAATTCCGAGGAAATATTAATCCGTCGGAATATTCTTATGGAATACCGAGGGAAAATGTATTCCTCGGAAAAAACCGAGGAATTCTGAGGATATATTATAGCCGTTAGAGAGCCGTTGGGGGATTTTAAAAATTCCGAGGAAATTCCGACGAACTAGCCGTTTCCGTCGGAATTCCGTCGGAATTTC
>NC_027751.1:16199186-16201287 GCF_000695525.1 Brassica oleracea var. oleracea | reverse complement strand
TGGTATCATCATGGGGAAACTGATTATGAACATGGTAGTACTAGCGAACCTCAGCCAGCGGTTAGATTAGAAGAACCAATTAGAACGGATGTAGATTATGGTGTAGGTACTGAGGAGATGGTAAATGATCATTTTAGAGGGGAAGATTTACCCAATGCACAAGCTAGGAGATTTTATGATATGTTGGATGCTGGAAAGCAACCATTGTACGAAGGTTGCAGAGATGGTCATTCAGCTTTATCATCTGTTTCAAATCAATTGTTTTATGGATTGCATCGTCTACGATCTGGTGCGCTATGGGAGTTTGATCATTTGTGTTTTGGTTTTCTGTTTTATTTCTTCAATAATTAAGCTATATGAGCATATCTTCATGTTTTATCGTTATGGTTTATTGGCTTTGTGTTGGTCCCTTGTTTATTGCAAGTCTTTATGTTAGGTTCATGCATTGGAATAAAACTGGTTTGTTTGGCTTTTACTTCAGATATACTATAGATATTGTGAATAGATACTCCCAGTGGCATGAGCCTCGATGGCATTACACTCTTACTGTTCTAGTGTACGGGTCTATTGGTCATGATTTGGCTTATTGGAGTGTAAAGAGAATGCAATTGGTCTCATTAAACCAAGTGCAGATCAAGTTTGGAGGGGTGGAAACAAGTTGGAGCAATTATTTTAAGGATGTTTATTGGCTCTCAATAAAGAGGTGGATTAGAGATATTAGTACGAACGGTGCAAGTTGATTTCTTGGCTCATTCTTTTTAGTCTTGAGAGACACGTTAGTTGATTTTTTTCTATATCATGCATGGAAAATTGTGTATGCCATTTGGAGGAGAAAGCAAGAGGTTTCACTCATCATATTGTAGCTATGGTTTTTTATTTGTCAAACACTTCGGAGAGTGTTTATAACGGTGAATACGGTGTCAACGATTTACCCGACTCTGGTTTTGATACTACGTTTAGCACAACAGCAACACATAAGTTATTTGGGATCAGGTAAATGGTTTATTTAGATATCAAACTATCATAGGATGAAACCATGTAACAATATTAGTTCTATTCTTTTAACGACTTGTGTATGGAAGAAGGAGAAACATACAAGAGCAAAGATTTCAAAGGTTTTGTGGTTTAGGAGAATGAGATCATTTATATACCAGGGTATCATCAAACCCGAACTTATAAGCTTAACGGCGCAACTCCAAGAAATTTTATTATGAGAATACTAAGCTAGAACTGCAGAGGAGTAGGAAGTAAATGGACTACAAGTTACCTCATAGAGATATGGCATAAACACAAACCAAACTTTTTATTTTTATCCGAGACAAAACAAGATTTTGAATTTGTGCAAGGATTTCAGACACACTTTGGCTACAATAATCTGGTTAGCCCTTTTCTATAATAATATGTATCAAATAAAAGTTCTGTATTCTAGTAATTAGATGATAGATGTGGAAGCGGTGGCTCTTGGTATTTTTTTTTAACTTTTGTTTATGGAGATCCGGTCCAAAAATTAAGAGAACAAGTTTGGGAACGATTAACTCGTTACGGGTTATCGCGCTCAGAACCATGGTTTATCATTGGGGATCTAAATGAGATAACTGGAAATCATGAAAAAGAATGCAAGGCACAAACTGGAGAATGCCAAACTATTCTCAGGATACTAAAGGAGTAAGAGGCTGCATCGGGTCAACTAACAAATTTTCAAAAATCTTCGATTCAATTTGGTCACAAGATTGAGGAAACTAGCAGACAAGTGTTGTGGGATATCTGTGGAATACAAAATCTAGGAGGAATGGACTCGTACTTAGGCTTACCAGAGAATCTTGGGGGTTCAAAGATACAAGTTTTTGGATTCATTAAGGATTGCTTAAACAATAGGGTTAATGGCTGGACTTTTAAGTTTTTCTCTAAAGGAGGAAAGAAAGTGATCATTAAAATGGTGGTTACAGCTTTACCAGACCATGTGATGTCTTTCTATCGTTTACCTAAGGCAACTATAAAGAAACTGACAAGCGTGGTAGCACAATTCTGGTGGAGTCTAGGGGAAAGCACAAAAAGCATGCACATGAAATCATGGGACAAAGTATGTGTAGATAAGGATGAT
>NC_027751.1:16192735-16199178 GCF_000695525.1 Brassica oleracea var. oleracea | reverse complement strand
GGGGGGGTTAAGTACCTTACTGATTTTAACACGGAGATGTTAGGTAAACAATTATGGCGTCTAACAGAGAAACCAAATTGGTTATTTGCTAGAGTTGTTAAAGGACAGTACTTAAGGAATGCATCACCCCTGGAACCGATTAGATCATATTCTCCGTCATATGGCTGGCAGAGTATTGTATCGGCTAGATCTCTGGTTAGCAAAGGACTAATTAAACGGGTGGGATCAGGATCATCTATATCTGTATGGAATAATCCTTGGCTCCCAACCATTCGCTCGAGACCAACAAATCTAAAACACCAAAACAGTTACCCAGAGATATTACAGTTGCCTCCCTCATTAATTCGGCTTCGCGAACTTGGAATGCGCATGCAATCCAGGCTTTAGTGGATCCTAAGGATGCAAAGATTATAGAAAGTATACCACTTAGTAGGACAAATATGGTGGATAGGGATGGAAGGCATTTCACAAAAAATGGAAAATACACGGTTAATTTATTGAAAGTTTTTTTCTGGAAAGTACGGTGTCCACAAAAGATAAAACATTTCTTGTGGCAATTGGTATCAGGGTGTATAGCAGTCAAGAAAAATCTCCAAGCGAGAGGTCTACAAGGGGATATATGTTGTGCTAGATGTGGAGCTTCCGAGGAATCGATAAACCATGTGTTTTATAAATGCCCTCCAGTGCGTCAGATTTGGACTCTATCAAAGATACCATCGAATCCAGCTATTTTTCCCACTACTGCTCTCTTCACAAATATAGATAATTTATTTTGGCGAATTTACCCAAAAATGGATGATCACCAGTTTGCATGGATATTATGGTACATTTAGAAATAAAGGAATCATAAAGTTTTCAGTAACCTAGATATTGATCCCATGGAAACGTTAAATTGGCAAAAACGGAGTCAACGCTTTAGGCTGAAGCACATGTGTTGAACACACAAAAAGCACGACTTGCAGAGGAAACAAACTTACCATCAATTCCAGGAAGATAGTGTTTTGCAGATGGTTCTTGGATAGAAAATAAAGTTTTTTCAGGCCAAGGCTGGTATAATACACTATAGGATTTTGATGGTTTAATAGGGGCACAAAAAATAAGGGCTAGTTTGTCTCCTCTTGACTCCGAGATTGAAGCTTTGCTTTGGGCAATGGAGTGTATGAGGAATTTGCGTCAGTTTCGAGTTACGTTTGCAACAGATTGTTCTTAATTGGCGAAGATGGTTTCGGAACCGGAGGAATAGCCTTTGCAAATTATTTGGAGGACATAAGGACCCTTCAAGGATGTTTTATCAGCTCAGAGATCATTCAAGTACCAAAAACGAAGAATTCAAAGGCGGATAGTCTATCACGCAGTGCCAAAAAGCAATCGTCTTTCGTCGTTCACATGAATGCATAGTTACCAGTTTGGTTTACAGAGTCAGTTTGAATCTGTAAAAGTTGATGACAAAAAAAAAGATTAATAATTATTGTAGATGCGACTATATTTTTATATGAATATGAATCATTATTTTCGATTTCTGCATATTGTTTAATATTCATAATTTTATGTAGTATATAAATATAAAAATAATTGATCAAACATTATTACACTTTCTATATTTTAAAAAATTAGCTACCGTTAATTATTATTTGGAATATCATTTAGGTTATTTGGCAAGTGATAGCTAGTAAATATATTTATACTTATCTTTTATTTTAGATCTAATTAAAATAATTAAAAATTATAAAAGTTTCGTTCATTATACTATGTAGTTTATAAATATAAAAAAGAATTGATCAAACGTTAGTATTCTTTATATAATTTCAACAATTAGTTACCATAAATCATTATTTGTAATATAATTTAGATTATTTGGCAAGTGATATTAATTGGCTCTTGATTTATTTTTATTTTAAATCTAAACTAAAATAAATAAATTAAAAATTATCGACCAAGCAAATTATTAAAAAAAAATCCTAAGACTTCACAAATGATCGACATGTAAGCAAAAGTCACTTAAGTGACTTCTCGTTTAATATATAAGAGAATTTTTATTTTATAAATGTTTATAAACTCATATAAATAATTAAAATTAACATAAAATAATTTTGTAAGCCATGATAGATAATTTTATAAATGTTTTATTTTTTATAAATGACTTACAAGACCTATATAGACATTATACGACATTAATAATTATTATAATTTTTATATACAAATATAATGTTTATATAAGAATATGAAATCATTATATCTATATATTTCTATAAATTGTGTTCTGCTAATTATTTTATGTAGTATATAAATATCAAAAGAATTAATCAAACATTATTACACTTTCTATAATTTTGACAATTAGTTACCATAAAATATTATTTTTAATATCATTTAGACTATTTGGTAAGTTATATTAATTATTTTAGACTTACCTTTTATTTTAGATCTAATTAAAATAATTAAAAATTAAATATCCTTCTACCAATCAAATTATAACAATTTTTCTTAAATTTTCTCTATAATTGACACCTAAAAATTCATTTAAAATACTTCTCATTTAATATGTATGAGGATAATAATTAAACCTCAGTACATTTCAAGCATTTCAAACGAATAGAATGTATTGGATTCATATGCATGTATGTTCTCTTATGAAGAGGTCTAAATCACTTAGTTTAAATCTTCTTTGGGTAATAGACAGTTCCTAATGGAATTTAAAAATGTGACCTCTAAAGTCCTAGTAGATGACCCAAAATTTTGAAATTTTGAAATTTTGACCAACTCATCGTTGGTACATTTTCAAAAATGGTTTACTACTAAACTATGCTTCATAGATAAAAAGAAAACATCAACCACCTTCGTACACTAATATCACACACAAACTTCAGTTCAGGCCTGGACTTAAAAAGACAGCTAAGATAAATACACGTCTTTCCACTTACATTATTAAATATTACATAAGCCGCAAAAGATAAGTTTAAACGGTGCATCTTAATTATGGGATACCGATGATGGGGAAGAAGGGAAGATAATAGCTCGTGGGAGCCAGACCCCACTCCGGAGGAACAGGCAAATCAACGGTCTTGGACGAACTGAAAGATCTGAGGCTTCTTGGACATGATTTCAAGAAGATCAACTTCGAAGAGAGACCATACTTGTGACCTTCGAGCTTAACAATCTTCGACATAATGTTCTTTTTGGATGCATAAAGCTGCTTGAAGCTACCTTGGAGCTCCGCTTCGCAATCCGATTTGACTCTCGAGGGAACTTCCGACATAAATTCGCCCTTCTTGTCGGTTGAGACGGTGAAACGCGTCTTGGAGTGGCTACAACTAACGCTGATCATGATTCCTGTAAAGAAGATATAAAAGTCTAGTCACTAATTGAATGACAAGGAGAGTGTTCACTATAACAATGTCTCCTGTCACTTGAGTTCTATTTCCTTTTGTGCTATAGTACAAGTTAAACATTAAGAACACAAACTAAAAAATGTCTAATAGTTTAGGGTTAGTAGTAAATTGACCTGAATAATCGTAATCACTGGGACAGTCGTTACAAGAGACTTTTCCCTCGACTAGCGAAACCGAGACCACGAGGGAAGGTGAGATCAAAGCGGCCGTGAGAAGGAACAAAGCTAGGAAACTTAACTGCATAGCCATTGGAGAAGGGATAGATCTCTTGAGGAACACATTATCAAGAAAGATGTGTATATATAAAGTAATAGAGATATTTTTACGATACAAGGACTATCACAAGTTTTACAGTTGCTTCATTACTGAATGGGACCCAAAAAACGAGCATGGTAGTTGGTTTGGCTTTAAATGAATGTGTATCTAAAATCTTATCCCCCTGACATTAGATTTAAATTTAATATAGCTGATTGATTTGCAAAGTGGGATCTGAGTTTTTTGATATTAGATTTAGATTTAATATAGCTGGTTGATATACAAAGTGGGATCTGAAATTTTGGGAGTTATAAACATTTTTCGAAAACCACAGCAAAAAAATAAATTCTATAATTTGGAAGCCTATATTTATGTATATAACTTCCAAAAAATTTGGAGGTCAAAGGCAATGTTTCATCCTCGATTTGAAAAACCGATCTATATGGCTGGCTAATCACCAGAGATGCGCGAAATGGTCTGAAATCGTGGCATTTTATATTATCCGGCCAGTAGACCAGAGAACTTAATGAACTCTTTGTTTTGTAGATTTCTAGTCTGTAAACCAAGTGGTGATAGCCTAGTGTCAATTTCTTGGAGTTTGGTGTGTATCCACATCAGTTTTGAATTCGATTTCCTCTGAGAACTAAATTATTACTACTTGGCCAGTCTGGGCTTGGACTTCGGCCCAATTGGTTTATATGATGGGCCATAACAGATGATTGGTCCACCCCTAGGCATTAGTCGGAAGGTATTCTAAACTCGGGTCAGACAGTTGGTACGCTTTCGGACTAGTTCACTCTGTAGCACTAAGTGCGTTCCTCTCGGGGTCGACCGGATCATCCGATAGGGTTTATCAAAAAAAAA
The DNA here is from genome assembly GCF_000695525.1 of Brassica oleracea var. oleracea. Classification (NCBI taxonomy): domain Eukaryota; kingdom Viridiplantae; phylum Streptophyta; class Magnoliopsida; order Brassicales; family Brassicaceae; genus Brassica; species Brassica oleracea. The sequence continues at coordinate 16,194,670 of NC_027751.1, read as the reverse complement.
AAAAATAGATTTCTAGTTTGTAATCACAAATCTATCTTATATTTGTTATATTGTGATGAAAATTTACAAGAATAGCAAATTGAATTTGTGAAAGAAAAAAACCGTTGTACCAGATGTGAAAAATCACAAAAGAAGTTAAAGACAAGGTTAGCTCCGTCATTTTCTATATTTAACCCAAAAAGATAAAAATAAAAAGGAGTCATCTTCCTTCGAACCCGAGCATAGAGAATTAAGAAATATAGCTAATAACCACTAGACTATGTGATAACAAGGTTAATTATGCGAATATTTGATACATATAATCCTACATTTAGTATAAAAAATCTTTAAAATTACTCCTCGATTAATTCCTGTAAGATCTTTGGTTATTTGATTCGGCGGCGATGGGCCCTGCTCGACTACACACATAGCGCCGAACTAGTTTTAAAACCTTGATTTCACCTTATGCCGATAATTTTTCAAAAATCAAATTTCCTTCAGAAAAATTCAGTTTTATTTTTATGTAAGATGATTCATTTCGTACAGATGTTTGGATTACAAGTCTACAATTTTGGAAAAATAATTAAATGATCCATTAGTCTATTTTAACTGTGGTAAAATAATAAATAAAGTAAAAATGAAATAAAAATAAATTAAAAAATAATAGACAAAGTAAAAATGAAATAAAAATAAATTAAAAAATGAACAGAGAAAAAGAAGGTGAAAGAATGTCAACTTTTACTTTTGTTAAAACAAGTGGAAATCTTTTTATCCTTGTCAGGTGTATTCAGTTGAAAGTTGCTGAAAATTATTTATGTTGTATTTAGCCTAATTGGTAGTAACTAGGGGTATAGCCCCCGCACAAGCGCGAAGCCGGATAAGTTATTGATCGTTGTGTAGTTTTGTGTACGGGATTTTGTCGTTTATTTTTTTCCACTTTTGTTTTTCCGTGTTATATATAATGGTGATGAACATAACATTTGGAAGTCACACAGTTTGATTAAGTTGATGTAAGAATGACCGGCGAATTCATATGCATTATTTTCGTAATGATTTGATCGACCATTAGCGTTATTAGCGCTTTCATGTTCAAAAGATAAAGTTTATGAAGTTGTTTAGTATTTACTTAGGTAGTTGTTAGTATATAAAATAAATAGTGTAAGGAACAAAATATAAAATTTGAATTCAAAAAATTAAACAATTTATCGAACAATAAATTAAATTATTTTCTTATTTTACCTAAATTAATTTCAAAAATATAGAATTGTAATAAACTATTTTCTTAAAAAAATTTATAACTCTAGAAAAATTTATAAAATTATATGGTTGCAAAATTATTTATTTTTAGAGTTTTACTCGACTTTGTTAAAAATAGTTTATGGTGGACAAAAAAATGTCAGAAATAGGTAAACAAAATAAATACACCACTGACAAAGCTTGAATGAGTTAGAACCCGTCGACGTTTCATTAATAATCCAAAATAGAAATAAAATTTCCGAACAGAGAAAACATGCAAGGGAAAAAATATCCAAAGTTTATGATGGAAAACAAAGATAATAGAAGTTTTTTAAAATGCATAGAAAATACGTTGACGAGCTGATAGGAATATAATAGATATTTCCAATCACTCACGGCAGCGCTTGCGGTTGTTCTGAGCGTCTGAAATCTCTGGAGGATCTGCTCATCGACTTTGTCTCCCAAACCAAACGGGACCGATGATGCTGCCAATCCCACATCACCTTCACTGCTTGGAAGAATGTTCTCACTGTGCTCCTGAAATACATGAACGTGATGACAAGTAAAATTAGACAACCTTGCCATGGTTCTATATGATGGTATCTTCAGTGATGGTGGAGATAGTGAAGGTACGGTGATTGCTATTAATGGCTTCCATCAATCTGAGAGCTCTCCATGTTTTGGGCTGGATCTTGGCAAGTAGCTATGAATACATCAAAC
>NC_027751.1:16178699-16192658 GCF_000695525.1 Brassica oleracea var. oleracea | reverse complement strand
GTTCCCTATCTCTCTTCTAATTACTGCCATGTCCCTCGATGCAGTTCACCGCAGCAGGTTTGTTAATGTCGGAGAAGAAGTTATCTGACCAATAAATTTTAAGTTTTTAAGTCTTAAGATGACACTAAGCTAAAAGGCATTGTTTTAAAATCAAACCAATAACATACAAAAGGAACTCACCAGAGATTCCGATCACATCCATGTCAGGGGAATCATCGCTGAGGAACTCAATAACATTATGCACACCTTTGGTTACCATGTCCATCCCCATTGCACCACACCGGTGTTACAACTGAACCATACATGGCCATTTTTCCCTGCCAATGTACAGTGAACAGTTTGTAGCCTCGTAAATCTAATTGACATGCATCCACAAAATCATTATTTCATCAGCAAAAGTTTCAATCTTGAGTCGAACCACACCACAAACATAAAAAATTTTACCTATCGTAGCGATGGATGGTAGTGATTCACACGAACTGGGATAGAAACGTGGATCTCGGAATTCTGCCCATAGAAACATATGCTTAAAGTATTAAAATTGATAGCTTGAATATTGATTAAACAAATATGGTATATAGTATTCCATAGAAAGTCAAATTGTCAATACCTTTTCCTGGGGACTATGTTATAGGCGGAGAAAGGTGGCGGGGACAACGACCGATTAAGCAACAACAACAATGGAGGCTGACATTTTCGAAGGTTGGCTAAAAGGTGCGACATTTCAATTTAGGAGTAATTTAATAAGAGATATGGGTCTCAAGGTTTGTTTGAGGAATTATATACTGAGACGGATCGTTTCAGAGGTGAAACGGTACCTTAACTGATTGTTGGAGATATAGAGAGGTGAAGATGAAAAGTATCAGAATTTTTTTTGATAAGCTAAAAGGGAAACGCTTCGGTTTATCGGTGGAGACAGAGTACTATAAAAATCCTAGATACATACAACAGAGATTTAGCCCACTTATAAGTTTTATTGGGCCATAATGCGGATTTTTCTAAATGGGTTTCGATGATCAAAGTTACACGTGAGTATTGAAACATTACAGTTATGTGTAGGATCCACTATAAGAAATACTTTATAAATATATATTAGTTTCTGTAATCAATGTACAAAGTATCCTTTAGTTTAGTGGTATAAATGTTAGTGTTTATATCATAGTTACCTGGGTTCGAGTCACAGATTTGGTATTTTTTCACACTTTTTAAAAGTGGAGCACACTTACCTGCTGATGTGTCGCATCAGCAGTGATGAAACTGGCTCATTATAATGTAGATTAAATAGAATATAAAGTAAAAGATATTTACTCTAGACAACAAATCTCAAACAGAAGCTATCTATATACTATACTAAAAGGGATATATAATCAATAGGGAGAGTGTCCAAGTCGTTTAGTAAAATCCTCCAATAACAATCGTTCTTCCTGCCACGTCATATTACTCTGTCCATCTGCGGCCCAATTACAATTAACACAAGTAAAGAAACCCTATCGATTCTCTTATTTTGACTCCGTCTTCTCCGTTTTTTTTTTTTTTTTGCTAACTACTTCTTCTCCGTTTCTTCTTCATTCAATCTCCGTTACTGAGCCTCATCTGTTATCAATGTTCTTCAATACCCTCTTAAGGAATTCCTTCCACCTCCTCTCGAAAAAACGAAAAAGAAAATCCCTTTCCTCGACCTTATGCCAAGATGATGAGTCGTTTTATAGTGACGACTATCTGATGCTCTTGGTCGGGAAAATATCTTCTTCAAATCCATTCTTCCCTAATCCTCAAATTAATCTTTATCAGAAAAAATTGATAGAGGATCGTCGGTTGTGCGGCTGTGCCTACGCAGAAGGCGCGACCGACAACAAAATTTCACGAGTTTGAGGTTGCAAAGGTGAGTCTTTCCTTGATTTTGATTAGTATGCATCTTGATTGTTTGCGGGAAAATATTGATGTTCTTTCATGTGTTTGCTGATTCCTGGCACAGTTGATCACCATCCATAGCATGAGTCCTTCATTATATCAGGAAATTCTTATAGCTTGAGACTGTATAACTTGGTAATCTAATCCAGATTCGAACTAGGGTCAGTTACTCCCTTTCATCTTTCAACTTTTAATTAATACATGCGTATCTATTTGAAATGCAGATTCAATACATATTGCGCACATAGTTTACGATGTTTTGAAATGAAGTTCGTTACTAATTGGATTATCATGAGAGCATCTAAATATCCATGTGGGAATAAATCCAAGGTGAGATTCCTTCTCATGTTACCTTTGCTTTTGTGCCTATCATGCGTTTTTTGTTTTTGTTTGAGCTAATAGCTCTATGCTTTATCCGTTTTACATTGTTCTTCTCCATGCAATGAAAATGATTTTGAAGATCTTTCAAATTTCAGGAGGGAGACGGAACATATGTGTGGCTTCAGACAGAACTATGGTTCGGTTGGAGCACCGCTGCGTAAGATACATGATAACTTCAGCTCAGGAAACAGAGGTGCTGCATCTTCCGAGAAAGTTAATATCAGTGTTTTCCGAGTATATGTATGTAAATCTAGATAGTCTTTCTAAAAAGCATTGTTTAAAAATCAGATATTAATTCATTTAACATTTGTTTTTATCAGCCTTTGATATGCTAGGGTTCCTCTTTGGCTCCCGTAAACTCTAATGGCTTAATTTTCTCTCTGTTTCTTTGCTTGCAAAACCAATAAAAAGTCTGATACAGTACCGCATTCATTTTGTTTTATTGGTTTTGGATGGACGCCGTTGATGGTTTCTCGCTCATGGCACCAGAACTTGCTCGAGGAATCTTGAACCCAACCACGGATCAGCCCCAAGGCCATCCACCAAAAGTCCCTTATCCTTATCCTTTCCCATGTCTTCCTAAAATGAGCATTATCAAGAATGCTATGTAAAGAAACCTTTTACCTAATATGATCAAAGAAACTCTAACATCTGACTCTTTTTTTTGTTCATTTTTTGATTTCATAGTATGCGGATGGCGAGGAAATGATTGTTTAACTCCATGTCGTGACCCTTTCCCTGTCTGTTTGGAAAGAAAATGCACCGTAGCTTCTGGTAGTGTATCAATTCTTTACTGCCTAGCTTAACTAGAACAGTACACTGAACTGATTGTGTGTGTGTGTAACAGAACAGGATGTGGTCCTGAGTTCTGACCTAAGCACCATAAACATAACACGGTCAAAGACATCATAAGCCACACCAGTGTCATACCCATGCTCTCTCTCACCAAATTTTCCAATACAAGAACAACAAGACCAGAAACATCATCAAGAACAATTATGCAGAATGAGTAGAGGAGGAGAGAGGTGGTGTACCTGGTAAGATTGGGCTATATTAGGTACTGGAATGGAGATAATTGGTGTGTGCTTAGAGGCCAGAAACTGTTGCCCAGCAGTTGGAGGTTGCATATCGTAACAAGGTTAGGTAGCTTTCACTAGAGTATAGCGACTTATGATCCAAATTTTACTAGACCTATAAGATTTTTTGCTACTTGATGCTTTTTACCGTATTGAGTTCTTGGTTTTAAGATTCATAAAATAACCGAAGCTATATGTTTTTTTGGTTCCCTTCTCTCTCTTTTGTTTTTGAGAATTCATGTCTTACACATATATATTGATGATGATGACACAATGGCCAGTTTCGTTTGGATTTTTTTTTTCACCCAGGTCTGGTGCAGAAGAATGTTTTAACCATCTAGGTGTTTTGCATGTTCAAGGTATAAGTTTCAGTTGTGTAAAAAATTGTAATTTTCTTTTCAGCTGAATGATTGCATAGATAATGGTAATAGTGTCCTAAGTTGTTAATGTAGTGATTTCATGCTCTCTTTACGGGGACGATGATACTTGGAAAGCTTGGCTTGATGTTGATAACTCTATGCTCCACAACTACTACTACTTTTACAATCTTTGATAGTTTTCACAAGCAAAAATTGTTTAGGCTTATGCACATATTCTCGAAATTGTAGTTCTAATGCTAAAGTCACAGATTTATATCATTATGATTACGAGTTGAGAGCTGCTCTTCACTTTCTCTAAGGTGAGAAAAAACAAAAGATTGATTGTGGTGCACCAAAAGTTTTAATGTCTTTTAGTTTCCTAGAAAATAATTAACTATGCAGCCATTAAAAATAGTAATTTAGACTAATCTTTTGAAACTAAATATAACAATTTACCCAACAGAAAAAAAACATTTGAATATTAAAGTTTCGATTTTTGTCTATTAATGTTAGAACCAATACAAAATCCCTGGCAAAAAACAAGAAAAATCAACTTGATTAAAATATTAATTCCATGAAAAAAATGAAAGACAATGGAAATCATGTAAACATTTCAACTAACAGAACTACATGATGTCTTAAAAATAAAATTAATATCAATATAATGCGTACATAAATCATTATAAGAAGTAACTTGAAGGAGATGAACATTTTTTAGAAACTATAAAAAATTATATCATTTTAAAAAAACAATCATAGAACAAAAGTGAAAATAACAATAACTAAACACTGAGTACATAACTGAACATACAAAAAAGGACTAGAAAAACATATAAATAGAAAAAATAACTGAAGACACAAATAACTAACAAATTTAATATAATTAAAACATATAGAAAAAATGACTGAGAACATATAAATGGAAAATACATATCATACAAGAACCAAACCAAAAATGAATGAACGTTTTCTTATCATAGGTCCACATTTGAACAACCAACTATTTAAGATGAAATATACATATATTCACAAAACTATCGAGCATAAAAGAGTGAAAAAATTATCTTGGTACGAAACGTTAATCTTAAAATATATAATGATAAAAACCACATTAACTAATTATATATAATATATTATAAATTAATCAACACAATGCATGAAATTAATACTTGCCATAACATTTTTAACAATATATTTTACTTTAACAATTCCATAATAATTATTTGAAGTTTCAAACGATAATTAACAAAAAAACTAAAATACATAAACATCATACCACATATAAATAAGATAAGTGTCAAGTTCAATACATGAGTTAGAACTACACCTTCTATCTACGGCTGAGAAGATAATACTAGCGGAAACACAGCTAAAAACAACTTCGCTACATCATATGTGATATTTTTGTATTCCAAACTCAGTTTTGATATTTTAGTAAACTAATAAAAAAAATTATTACAAAAAAATGCAAGAAAAATATATGCAACATTCAAACAACAAAAAAGCAGAGCATATCTACCTTCATATACTATGCCCTACACAATACATAGCTTATATACATAAAAATTCTGCATTATTTTATTTTCACACCACAAAATTTATTGTAAAATTTTAAAAACTATTATCTGCGCGTTGCTAGGCATTTGATCTTGGGTGATGTAGATCCAATCTAAGGGTGGCAAGCTATCAATCAAACACTTTCCTTATGCCTAGACACTATGCTAAACAAGCTCTATCTCTAGATGAATGTTCTTTTGGTAAGGCAACTCAAGCATCTAATCTCTTATGTTGAATGTTACTAAAGCAAACATGGATAACAAGTCTAATAGCAATCTTAACTCCTTTAGCAACTAATCTCTTAGGTAAAGCAAGCTAAAAGCATTGAAGAGTTGGTTCAGGTATTTCATCATACACCTTGTGGGCAGGAAATGCCTAGAGATCTATTTTAGTATGATCAAGACTAAAATAGCATTGAGAACCCTCAACAAACAAGGAAACAAGTAAATCTAACACTAAACACCCCAGATCTTCTCTAATCACCCTTAATCACCCTAGCCCATGAATCCAAGATTAGTCTACTCACTAATAGACATGAATAACCCCAAAACCATGGATGATTCAAGGTTAAACATGATTAGAGAGCAAGATAATCAAGCAAAGATAAGAAATTATGATCAAGATTAGATCTTTTTCCCAAAAGTGGCTTTTGATTAGATAGAAAATAAGATCTCCCCTCCCACTTTGGGATTACAAGAGTATTTATATATCATTGGTAAACCTAAAGGTTTCCATTAAAAAGTCTAAAATGCCCATAGGAAATGTTTAAAATCGACTAAGGATAAGTCTCGGCTCGGGTAGGAGTCGACGGCTACAACCCGCGCGACCCTAACCCGCGTTGGAGCGTCGAGTGGCTGCACTTCACGCGCGCGGGTAGCTCGCCCCGCGTTACTTACCCCGCGTCAGACCGTCGATGATGCTGCTTCTCCATGCGCGCGGGTCACGGATCCCGTGTCGTTCTCCCCGCGTCGAACTCGCTCCTCCAGCTCCGTGCGCGCGGGTGAGTGTTCCCGCGTGCCTTCAACCCGCGTCGTATCGCCTCTCCAGCTCCGTGCGCGCGGGTGAGTGATCCTGCGTGCCTTCAACCCGCGTCGTACTCGCCTGAACTCGAACCAACTTCAATTTTTGTCTCTTCTTGAGCCATAATGCTTCTAAACACTTCCAATTACTCCATAGGATACTCCATTACCTGATTAAGACATATAAATGAAAAATGGATCCTAAAGATGCTAAACTCTTAACCTATATGATCATTATGTACAAAATGGAAGCTTAAAACAATGCAAATATGCAAGATATCACGCGTAGCGCGGAAAAACGATCAAGTACATACAAAAATAAAAGAGGAGTGTGTATTGACAACAGTAAGCGTAATTTTAATAGGGGCCTTAAATTTGAGAGATTAACATATAGACATACTTTGGTCATTGGTCTTTACACTTTAACATACTTTATGCTGGTAGTGTACTTTGGACTAGCTTTTGTTTTTTTCTTGACAAAATTGTCCTTTCTTGGAAATAGAAGGCATAGACTAAAAAACATTATTCTCGTTAGCTTATCAACACTAGTTACGTTCTTTGTTTAGTCAATTAATATGTGACAGGTTTATGGAGTTCTGGGCTTCTAGCAGGACCGTTAGATTGTTTTATTTTTAGATTAATCTGATGGCTGGTGTTTGTAAAAGTTGAAGTTATGTGGTCAGGAGAAATATTAATGTGGACGGGGTTATAGGGTGTTGTGGTAAGGCGACACAGAGTGTTGGTGGTTACTGTGGTCAAGGTTGTTGTGGTAAGAGACTGAGGAATTGTGACAAGGTTAGAGGATTTGCGGGGAACAGTTGAAGTTAAGTGGTCAAGGTTAAAAGTTATGTGGTTAGGAGGAGTAGTGCGTGGTCAAGAAGAGGATATACGACAGATCATTACCCATCCCAATTTTCCATCACAATGCTTTTCATAGCTTTCAATGAAATTATCAAGCCATCAAGAAGTATATGTGCCGGTTTGAAGAACCTTGATCCTTAAAGAAGTGATGTGTAGCCGGTGAACAGTTCGAGAGGAGTGGAGATTTTCGATGACGGCGACAGCGGTTAATGAACATGAAGATGAACCACCAAAAAATCCCATAAAATTATGTAGTTAGAGTTGGATATGTGGTTTCTGGTATAAAATTAAAATCCACCGACTAGATAATTGAAGCTTACAAGAAGATATACAGTGGACCATAAAGTGAAGAAAGATAAGAATGGTGAACCTTGTAAGCATCAACTATGAAAAATTAATTTCAAAATCTAGAAAAAGAGAGAGAGAGAGATAAAAGAAACTAATAATGTAAAAAATGATTGTGACAGTGAAACCAGAGATTCAGAGAGAAGGAGTGAATGTAACCAAACTACACATTTTTAACTTATTTAAATTAGAAGAGTTTTTTAGAGAATTCACAAGGAGAAAGTACTCTACATGCTGAAAGTATATCTAGCAGTAAATAGATAAATGAAAAATATGTCTAGATGTAATTTTTTCCTTAAAGAGATTTTTGGGTACGTTTCCACCGTACTGTTTACATTTAACGGTCGGTGGCTGACTATGGCATTTCTCTCACATGAGTGTGGACAAAAAAGGAACAAGATTCAAATATCTGAATCCATTGAAATTTAAACCAAGCATTTCAGAGGCTAAACAATAAATTTGGGATACAGTAGTAATTTTTATATTTATTGTTAAGACCAAATAAATGCAGATGAAGTGAAATCCAAAGGCACATCAATATGTCCTAATTTTATTTAAGAACAACCTACCAGTAAAATATCGTATGAAAACTGAAAATATAAATCATGATGGAGTTGTAAACCAAAAGTTGGATTTGCCAGATATTTTTCTAAGATTTGACTTCCTGCTATGAACGATTTATTAGGGCTAAGTTGTTCCAAATATTATCCCAGTGAACGATATAGGTGATTTTCGTTTCCTTATCATGGGGGTATTTCGGAATTTTTTTTTAATATAACTGAACCAGCCGAACTGGACATTTTGTTTCTGAGTTCCATTCTGTTTTGAGTTTCAAACCTATGGATGATTTGTGGTTTTGTTCGATTCAGTACCTCAAAACTGAATATTTTTTTTTTTTTTTAATTACATGTTACCTTGAACCTTTTTTCTAAACTAATGTAAATTAACTCAACCGATTTTTTTTTTTTAAGTGAGTCTGTTTTCGTTTTCTAGAGGTATTATAAAGGAAAAAATGGTATCTTCCTCTTGGGATAGACTTTGTAAACACAACTTTTGACTAATTCAATAAGCGCACACAAAAAATAAACATAGAAAACGTTGATGAAAGCACTAGTTAAAAAGTGTAAAAAAAAAACCCAGCACATCACACCAATATGATACATGAAAACTGGATAAACTATACTAGCTTGCTTCTTCGACGCTAACTTGTTTCTTAAAGTTTTTATTCTTCCACACCAACATAAAATTCAAATTACACATGACTAATTCTTGTAACGAAAACATAAAAACCAAGCTTCCAATTCCATAATATGATTATTCAGGTTCTTATCAATTACTTACGACGAGGTCAACCAAGTGGGTAAGAAGGATGCATGGCCAAACCACACATTCCTTCGGGTGCATTCACGTCTCTCTTGATCCTCATGTATCCACCTTCTCCCCAATTTTGCCCCCATGAGTTCTTAACCAGCCAATACTTAGTTCCTTATTCACTCATTCCATATCCAACGATCGTAACCGCATGATGCAAATCCGTCCCACACTCTCCATCGAATATCCCATCCGAGTAGTGCCTAAACGGAGCCCCAGACGCTTCTATCCTCACGGAAACAGGCTGTTGAGACACGGCTTGTAGCAACGCTTCCTCGTTATTCATCGGAACTGTCTCATATCCGCTGATCGTTGCAGCAACGAAATCAGCTGATTGTGTTGTAGCAAGACAGGTTTGCTGTGTTCTTTGGTATGGGTAGTTTTGCTCTGTGGTAATGCCTTGGTTTTTGATGTACTCGTACGCATTCAGCGACAGTCCTCCGTCACACCCATTATTGTGCTCTCTGTCGCAGTCTATTAGTTGTTGTTCTGCGAGTGATAGAAGCTTGCCCGTCTTAATCTTTGTTATACCTTCAACAGCCGCTACGGCCGCAAACGCCCAACAAGCTCCTATTACATTTATAACAGTCATCTTGGTTATTTAGCGATCTGGATGTATTCTTAATCTATTCTTTACTTTGTTCTTCATTTATAAAATTTATTGATAATTTATTATAAAATTTAAAATGACTATATAAATAATTGGCTGTGATAGTTGTTTGAACCGAAAATGGAAAATGGTGTGTTTGTCGGATTCATACAATGAAGAATTTTAGAAATAGATTTCTTAAATTCTTGAGGCTTAAGAAAAATCAACATAGAAATCAAATGGAAAATGAACATCAAAAAGAGTTTATTCATCAAAGATTGTATTACAAGTATGATTACAAGTGTAAATTAAATCTAGGAATCCATAAACTTTTTGTAAGAAGTGTTCTAACTAGATGGAAAAGAGAGAGATCCGCCTTGATAAAGAGAGATGTATCTCTATTTATACAAAGAAGAAGCTAGGACTTCATACTAAAATATGCATAATTTATTATCTAAGCCTTGAGGGAGGATGCACCCCCAGTAAAACAAATATTGTCGTTGGCTGAAATGGTTATAGTGGTTGGATGTTTTAGTCAGAGCTGACGGGTTGTATTTTTCATTTTGCGGATTTAGTTACAAAAACAAACCACATTGAAGTTTTTTTTTCAGAAAATCCTGTAAGTTTTATTACTCCTTTTCAAACCACATGTTAATTAAAAAGTTATTCCGTATTGGTTGCTAAAAGTTGCACTAAAAACGTTTGTGAAAATAACAATCAACATTTGTTTAGAAGACATGATATGTGACGTTTAAAACTCCAAAGAAAAAAATAAAAAAACAGCACGAAATTGCTAAAACTGTCTGTATGATTAAGCGAGGTTGCACATCTATTTTCAAATAATTTGCATTTTATCCTTTTTTGAAAATATGCTTGCTAATTTGCATTTTATCCTTTGGGTGTAAATTTTTTGTAAATAAATTTATTATTTGGTAAAAAATATATTTTATTTAAAATTTCATTTAACTGCATTCTTCTAAAAGAGAATGAATGATTAATGCCGGTGTGCATTCTGACACACTATTTAAATATATTTTTTCCCATTGGAATGTAATATATTTATAGAAATCTTAACTTCCAATGCTGAAGGTTGAAACAAACTTTTGGGTGTTTTAAAAAAATGAACAGGGCTTTTTACTAGAATAATTGATTAATTACCGCAAGTGTCTTATGAAAGCCAGTGTACAAAAATATTACCGCAAGTGTCTTGATCTTTAACGGATGTAACGGCCCCCTCGTCTCTCCAATCCTTGCTCTCGTCGGCATCACTAACATTCTCATATTTAAACGGTAGCATTTTGCCGGACTCTGATTTTGACAATCCATTTATACTCTCGGGCACAACTAGTCCCGTGTAGGATGCTCGAAACTCCTCATCGGTGAGATCAGAGACCTTGTTGACATTCATCTTGTATGTTGCGTTCTTATTCATGTTGAAGCTCTGGACGAGCTCCAAGTTCTTCTTAAAGATCTCGAACCTGTTCCGTTTTTCGGATTCACCAGAGTAAACACGATGGAATCGAGCCATCCATTGCTCATGTTTTACCTTGGCAGCAGCTTCAAAGAGATCCACACGAGATGTGTCTCCTGAAGTTGTGGAACCCAAAATAATAGCTATAACTAAGAAAGTAGAAGAAAGCATGCCATAAGAAAAAATGTATGACATGTTTGAGAAAGTTTTAGGGTTTATATGACTTTAATTGGTTGCCAAGAAACGGGTGTGAGAAGGTGGCTTTTATAGAGATTAGAGACTGAAGTATTTGGTGACATTTATTCTGTTTGAATATTCTAACGCGGCAGGACTCAATTGCATGGTTCTTATGACTTCAGTTGGCCAATTGCTACATGCTCGAAGTAGAATAGTCAAGTGAATGGCTAATTTTATCAGAGTAAATAACAAAAATCTGGAGACGAATTAAGTAAAAAAAATCTCGGTTGGGGGCATTGATCAACTTAACTGGTGAAAGGGGTTGCATTGATCTTGGGGTCCCGATACACGCTACGGTGGAGAAGGTGATCCAATCTTACCGGAGAAGAAGGCATAGAACTACTGTCCAGGTGCAGATTGAGCAGGAGATACTGAGGCTGAGAGCTATTGGGCCCAGTCAGCAGGATGATATGGTGCTTTGGAAGCGGGAGAATGAAGTATTTCAACAAGGATTTGAGTCATCTCAAACGTGGAACATGATCAGAGCAAGATCACCGCATGTTTCATGGTCCAAGGGGCTCTGGTTTAGAGAAGCTACTCCAAAGTTTTCTTTCCTCACGTGGTTAGCTGCTCACAACAGATTAGCGAGTGGGGACAGAATACTTCAGTGGAACCCTCAAGCTATCTCTACATGTTGGTTGTGCAACGCAGCCACTGAAACGAGAGATCATTTATTCTTTGATTGCTCTTTCGCCAAAGAAGTCTGGCTTGGAACAATCAGAGGCCTGGCAGGTGGAGGTGTGCCAACTCAATGGCTCATTTTACTGCAAAGACTGGTAACTGGTCTTCAAGACAGCACCAAAACGTTCCTCTTCCGATACAGTTTTCAAGCTACTGCTCATGCTCTTTGGCATGAGAGGAACAAACGCAGGGTGGGAGAAAGCCATCAACCTCCTGGCCGCCTTATTAATCACTTGGATAAGCTGATTAGAAATAAAATCTCCTCCTTACGACAGCAAGCAGGAAGCAGACATGAAAAAGCCATGGAGATATGGTTTGGGAGTAGATGATCTTTTCATTTTTTTTTCTATAAGGTTCTATAAAAGCCTGTAGGTTTTGGTCTATACAAAATAGCATTAGGTTGTACAGAAGTTTTTGAAGTGAATAAATTTAAAATTCTTTCAAAAAAAAAAAAGTCTGACACTGGACAAAAAATCGAACCAAATTGGCAGAACAAAACCCGAACCAAAAATTAGCCATTTTAGCTTAGATTCCTTTAAAGCTAAACCGATTCTAATGGGATTGTCGGTCTTGTTTGGGTTGCTATGTTAAACCGGTAATTTTATAAGTATCACCTGTATATCCAAATTTATTGTACATACTTTTTTCTTCTGAAAATTTTAATTAACATGATTGTGATGAGTGGTGGATTAAAGATTTAACAAGTTCCAAAGAATATGATATATAATAAATTTAGTGATTATAATATATATATATATATGAAATCTATGATTAAAATGTGTTTTAAATTAATAAATATTTATGTTACATGTAAAAATAATTTATATACTAGTTAAATATTTAAAACTAAAATCTGTAAAATGAGTAGAATAATTTAAATATATTAAAAACGGTATATTTAAACATTATATTCACTAAAATATAATTAATAAGTATACACGAGAACCGCGCTTTAGTGGTCCAGTGGTGGTTGAACTATCTCGCTCTCTGCCCCTTCTTCGGGAGGTCAAGGGTTCGAGGGCCACCGCTGGCAGATGTTGCTCTTGAGGGTCTTCGGGCCCAATACGGACACTTCACACGAGCGCGGCCACTGGTCCAATTACATGTGGCTGGCCAGCACCTCTGGATGATCCTCGGCGCGCTCCGGTTCACCGGACGGTCTTTGGGCGCTAGTCGGAGTCCTACGGGTCATCCGGACACCAGAGTCATCAAAAAAAAAAAAAAAAATAAGTATACACGAGAAGAATGTATTAAAAAGGATATTAATGGAGAAAAGGAATTTCTTACTTTTAAGAGATGTATAATCATTTAAAAGAATCAGTTATCTTTTTTACAAAACTATAAACCAAAACGAAATTAAAATACTAACATCTATCTAAAGAACTAAGCTTACTCGTAATTTTCACTAAATAAAAATACTTTCTAGTGGTAAGAGGATTCCAGGTCGCAAACCAATCCGAATTTGAGAGCCTCCCAATACACTTTAAGTTGTGGTCATGCGACTATAGAACTATATATTAAACTTCATTTGAATATCCAAAAAAGATCCATCCCTAAGCTAAACTTTGAAATCAGTAAGGACCCTTTTTGAAAAAAATAATAATATAATTATACATTCGTTTATTATGTCTTTTTTTTGTTTTTGTTACGCATGCTATAAAATCTAGAGAGAAAGAGAGGAGTACATTTTATTCTATATTGTCGAAATAGAATAGAACATAACAAAATGGTATTTCAATTTGAAGATGAAATTTATTATATGAATATATAATATATTATAAGTTTAAAACTCAGTTTATGAAATATAAATATAATTTATAGAAATATTTTTTGTTTTAATATTTTCAAAGAATATTATATGTAAAAGGAATCTATATGTTTTACATGTTAATTACGAAATTTTATATATATTTTTTTTAAAAGTTAATGTTGGTAAAGATTAGAGGGGGAAACATATAGATTGCAACCTTTGAGCTATAACATGTGATTCTTAGATTTCTTAGAGAAATAGGTTAGTCCATCTAATATTATAGTTCTCATTAAATTAACCATAAAATTAAGGGGCTTTTGCAAAAGTGACTCAAAACTTGGAGTCAAACAG
>NC_027751.1:16168739-16178599 GCF_000695525.1 Brassica oleracea var. oleracea | reverse complement strand
CTGTTTGACTCCAAGTTTTGAGTCACTTTTGCAAAAGCCCCTTAATTATATAATAAAAATTTAGATTTGTTCGTATACATTATATTTTAAAATTTTAAAAACATTTATAAATTATTAAAACTTTTAAAAGTCTCACGTTTAGAATTTTGTGATTAGTGGTTTAATTTTTTGCTATAAAAACTAAAAATAATCATAAAACCATATGAATAGGAAGTCTCATTTACGATATTTTCAGATTCAAATATATATATTTTAGTATCATTTTAATTAAACTATATAAATATAAAATATAAAATATTTTAATTTCAAAATTTGCATTGAAAAATATTGAAAATTTAATATTTTAATTTCCAAAATCTGCACTGAATTAAAAAAAAATGATTATAAATTACTAAAACAATTAAAAGTCCGACATTGAAATTTTTGTTATCAATGATTTAAAAAGATTCAAATGATCATTAAATCATATGAGTATGAAGGCTTATTTAATAGATAATCATATAAAAGTATGTTATATATATGTTAATATCATTTAAATTTATTTATATATCATATAAAATTGATAAAAGTGATTGTTTTGATGTATTTATTATAAAATGATTGTAAATAAACAAGAGAGATTGTTTTGATTTATGTGTTCGCATAAACTTAATTATATACATAATATTTACTGACTCTCAATTATTTAATATATATTTATTATTTTATTATTTTATAATATATAAAAATGAAAAATATGTAAAAGTAATTTGTATACACAATGCTTATCCCGCGAAAAGCGTGGATTTTAATCTAGTATGTAGTATATCATAACCTATTGATTGTTATGGTTATTTGGTGAAGTAAAGTTTTTTTTTGTTACATGATCAGATTTCCCTTTAGATGGTTTCTACAACGAAGATTGATTGATTTGAATACTGTGATTTGAGTTCAGGAAATGTTTTTCATAAAACATTTACCAAGAAATGTTCCTCATAAAAACCTTACCAATCAATCTTATCTGCAATTCTAATTTCTTAATCATCTAAACCGCTTTTAATTCTCTGTACCTTCGTTACATTATACTTTGTTTAGCTTAATTTGATAACTGAAATATATCGAATGATCCAGATTTTCTTTAGATTTGATCCCTTAATATTGTACTGCACCTCTTTATAGAGTGCCCTTAGAGTGTTCTTGTCGTTAAAAAGGATGTTTGTAAGGAGTTCGCACAATTGGCAAGTATTTCGTAATTCGGATGTGTGCAAACTGCAAACAGTTTTATGAGGACGTTTTTTTTTTTTTTTTTTTTTTTTTTGTAACGGTGTTTGTTTTGAATCTGTTATTCAAAGTAACCAACTGCGCGAATACTCCAACAAAACGAAAAACAAGTTTTATACGGTCAATGCCGTGTTAAGCGGGAAGCAAGTCTATGAGCTTTCAGCGCAAGATAAGAGCTATGGAGATGGAGAACCATATAATTAGTGGCAATTTCTTCCATCATTTTATTTAACATTTTTAAAACTTCTAAATATATTGGTTTCACATATCTTATCAACCGAAAACGGGTAGATGAAAGTATTAGTTTCCAAGTATATTGCACATAATTGTGTGTGTTATTTTTTTCTTCAAAATTTTAATACGAAAATAAAAAATCAGACTCTCTCTGGCGCAGTTCCCAATGAAGAATGCTTGGAAGGTGTCCGGCAAGGCTTCTGCCCTGAACCCACCGTCGTTCACCTCCAGTGAGCCTATCCCTCCGCCCCCTACCCCACCTGACCCACCGGATCCAGCCTCCCCTCTATCCCCAATCCAATTTCCACCCCTTTCCTCTGTTTTTTCAACTGGTTCTAAGTCATTCTCTTCTCAGAAAAGAGAGACAAGGACCCCGACTCTCCCACTAACTGCTGCTGCATCGACGCAACAGCTTCTCCCCTCAACTGGTGCCTCCCCTGTGGCTCCTGCAAACGCAAAGAAACCTGTAATTGAATCTAGAAGAAAATATTTTCCTAGATCTGAAAACATCACTGTTCAAAGTACTGTCTCTGGTTCCCAGCAAGAAAACAATAACCTAGATTTCAAAATCCTTGAACCTAAACACTCCACACCGACTCAAACAAACAAAGCCTCGTCACTTCCCGCCCAACTACAGTTACAAGCCTCAACTGAAAACCCTCCCATTCCACCAACTCAAACTACCATTCCACCTCCTCAAACCACCTCCCCGCTTGTAGAACCCCTCAGCTCCACCACACATTCTCTTCTTCCCGATCCTCCTTCCCTTGTTGAAAAAATAAGGGCTTCTGAGAATAAGACTATGAGACGCTTAGCTCCTGTCACTCTCGCACCTTCGGGAAGACCAAGAGTGCTCATCCCAGACTCAGTTTTCCAAAAAGGAGCAGAGATGCACAAAGATTTCATCATTTGTTACTTCAATGGAAAAGCGCCTCCTTTTAATCAAATCCAAAGTGTTTTCAACCATATGTGGGGGAAAGGGAAAAGACTAGAAATCCACAAAAACCCCCTCAACCGATCTGCAATTGTAAGGATCCCAAGTGATTACCTGAGGCAAAAAATCCTAGAGAAGAACATCTGGTATGTGGGAGATTCAATGTTCCACACAGCGCAATGGTCCTCACAGCACTCTGCTTCTACACCGTCTCTCAAAGCTATAAGAATATGGGCTCATCTTATTGGGGTACCATTAGACCTCAGGCATGAAGAAGGGTTAAGTCTAGTTGCTGGACTTGTTGGAGATCCCAAAGAGACCGATGACTTCACAAAGAATCTTGTTAGCTTGACGGTTTCTCATGTTAAAGTCGAGGTTGACCTCACCTTGCCTCTGCCACCAGTTGTTGAGTTTGAACGAGAGAGTGGAGAAGTTGTTGAAGTAAATGTTCATTATCCATGGGTTCCTCCGACTTGCTCTCATTGCCATGAGCTTGGACACATTGTCCGTAATTGCCTCACCTACACTCCTCCAAATGATCCCCCGGAAACTCAAACTAAAGCCCAAGGAAAAAAACCAATTGATCCTTCGATCAGCTCAACCCAATCAACCAAAAAAACCTTGCCCAAAAAGAAAAACTCTAAGCCCACCCCAACTCCTCAAAAGTTTGCTCCAATCCTTGGCAACAAGTTCTCTTCACTGCCTATGGACCTGCCTACTGCCACCTCAAACCCTCCACTTGCTGATGCAATGGAAGTAGACAAACAACTTACCCCATTTCTGGAAAATTACGCCTTGGCCTCCCCTGATCCAACCCCTAGGCCTTCACTCAAAAGATGTCGATCTTCACCAACACTCTCCCCGCCAAACACCTCTAACCAAAACCCCAATCCTTTTTCCTCTCGTTCTCCCTCACCTTTTGTACTCCCAAGCTCTGACATAGCCTCGCTAACAGTCCTCCAACTACCTCCAGCCACAGAAAAAAATTCCCCTTCCCCTCCCCCAGTTCCACAGCTTTCAGCCACAGAAATCAACTCCTTTCCGCATTCTGACCAATCATCCTCCATGCCTCCTCCTTGTATAAACACTGACCCCACAACCTCTCTTGCTATCCAGGAAGCCATCTCTCATGGTGGTGACCTTCCCATTTCAAAAACTGTCCCTATTACATCTTTTGTTAACCAGCAAGCCATCTCTCATGGTGGTGACCCCTCCCCCCCCTTTTTAACTAATGAGTGTCAAGCTCTTTTTTTGGAACACTCGTGGCCTAAATGACCCGAGAAAACATCGGAATTTTATTTCTTGGCTTCTTTCCCATAAGCCTCTTTTTGGTGCTTTATTAGAAACTCATATCAAAGAACTTTCTTTGGCTCCCCTAATGTCCATTCTCTGCAATACCTGGAACTATATCTCTAACCACTCTTCTGACGAAGACGGAAGAATCATTTTGATATGGAAAGACCCCCTCAAGCTTCAGATAGTGCATCAGTCCAGCCAGTCAATGACTGTAACGCTCTCTCTGCCCAATCAAGATTCCATCTATTACACTGCTGTCTATGCTTCAAATCTCAGTGATGAAAGAGTGGATCTTTGGGCTGAGCTTCTGCATCTCCAAGCGACCCTAGATATGGACAACAATCAGTGGATGATTGGTGGTGACTTCAACCAAATCCTACATCCACATGAACACTCTTCTCCATCTGTAGTTGTTCATGATAGCTTGATGTATCAGTTTCAAGACTGCTTGTTGCAATGTGGTGTGTTTGACTTGCGCTTTAACGGACCTTCACACTCCTGGTCCAATAAGCAACCCGTAAAGCCGGTGGGGAAAAAGCTTGATCGTCTCCTCGTCAATTCGCGAACCATATCTACCCATCCTCATGCCCACGCCTCTTTCCTCCCCCCTCTGTTCTCCGACCATAACCCCTGCATTTTAGACCTAGCCTATAGCCTCCCCTCCACTGGAACAAAGCCCTTCAAATTCCAAAACTATCTAACCAAACACCCAGACTTTCTGAAGGTTGTATCAGACGCGTGGGTTCAGGCCGGAGGCACAAGCTCGACTCTAGCACAACTTTGTTGGAAACTAAAGAACATCAAAAAAGATCTAAAAACTTTAAACAGAGAGAATTTTTCTAAAATTCAAGAGAGAGTGAGCGAAACTTACAGTTGACTTCAACGTGTGCAGGTGAAAGCCCTTCAAATACCAACTCCGCAGCTGTTCCAAGAAGAAAAGGACCTTCACCAGAAGTGGCTCTTCCTGCGAGAGATCGAAGAGAGCTATTTCAGACAGAAATCTCGAATAAACTGGCTTCGAGAAGGAGATTTAAACGCACTTTTCTTCCACCGAATGTGTCAAGTAAGAGCAAGCTATAATACCATTCGCTGCTTCCTAGCTGCTGATGGAGTACTGATGACTGACCCTGTGGAAATGAGCAAGCTGGCTGTTTCTCATTTTAAATCAATCCTCGGGCCAGAAAATGGCTACCGACCAATGCTGGCCTCTCCTCATCAATGGTTTCACAACCTCATGAATTTCCAATGTACACTGCAACAAACACAAGTTATGCTTTCAGTCCCAACAGCAGAGGATATAAAGGCTCTTTTCTTCAAGTTAAATCCTAACAAAGCCCCATGGCCGGACGGATTGACTTCTGGATTTTTTAAACATGCTTGGGAAACTGTGGGTAAAGAGATGATAGTTTCTATCACAAATTTCTTTGAGATGGGGTTCCTGCCAGCGACGACGAATGCAACCATTCTATCACTCGTCCCTAAGTTCCCAGGAGCTACAAAAATCACGGACTACCGGCGTATATCATGCCTAAACACTATCTACAAAGTAATCTCCAGACTTTTCGTTGCAAGGATTAAGCCAATTCTACAAGGTTTAATACTCCCGTGTCAAACTCCATTTGTTAAAGACCGACTGTTGGTGGAAAATACTATACTAGTTAGCGAGCTCGTACATGGGTATCACAAGAACAAAGGGACCCCGAGGATTACCATTAAAGTGGACATAGCGAAGGCTTTTGATACACTTTCATGGAATTTCCTCTTCTCATGTCTGGAAAGCTTAGGACTTCCTCCTCATTTCATCAAACTGCTTAAAGCTTGCATCTGCAAAACGAGCTTCATGGTCGGTTATAATGGAACTGTAAACGGGTACTTCAAAGGAAGCAGAGGTTTGAGACAAGGAGACCCCCTCTCCCCTTATCTCTTTGTAATAGCTATGAACTGTCTATCATTCATGCTTAACTCCGCAGCAGCTCAGGAAAAGATAAAGTATCACGGGGGTCGTCAAAAAAAAAAAAAAGAGAATGGCGAACCACAGCTGAAAGTATATCACCAACATCTTTCTCAAGCTAATGTGTATTCTTTCTAAGACTTTTGAACACAAACCATATGTATTAGCCTGTAACTAAAGATTAGACATTGTATTTACTTAAGAATTTGTATACCAATTACAAGAGTTGGTGAGTTTATGAAATGACGAGAGCTTTGTTTTTGACTAGTAAGATATTCGTACTAGTGTGGCAATTGTGCAAGTAATCCAACACTTTTTGTGTGAATGGTAATTAGACAAGAAATAAAAAATAATGAAAGAGGGTTAGTGTAAAAATGAAGAAAGATGAACAGGATAGAAAACATTACAGGCGTGTATTGCTAGAATAAATTCCCTCTGCAGTGTGTTCCTTTGGAGAGGTGATATTGATAGCCATAACACTGCTAGGGTCGCATGGGAGACAGTGGTCCTAACAACACAGCAAGGAGGTCTCGGCGTGAAGGATCTTCATACATGGAACAAAGCATGCTGTCTGAAACTAGTGTGGCTTCTGTTCTTTAGATCAGGATCAATGTGGGTGGCTTGGTTCAGAGAAGTTGTACTCAAGGGATCGATCCACAACTACTGGACTACAAAGCCAAAGGTTTCATTCTCTTGGCTCGCAAACAAGATCCTCAAACTTAAAGATGTTGTCTACCCATTGATTAAACTGCGATTGGAGAATGGACTATCTGCTAGATTTTGGCATGACAACTGGTCCCCCCTAGGAAATGTTGCTACACTGCTGAACGCTCAATCATCAAGGTTAGGCATTCCTCAACAAGCAACAGTGGCCTCACTATTCCGTAATGGATCATGGCGTCTTCCACCTGCAAGATCAGAGCAACAGCTACAACTTCAAGCACATTTAACTACAGTCAACCTCACAACTGAGCCAGACTACTTTGAATGGGAGATAGAAGGAAAGATCTCTAGCAAGTTCTCTACTGGTGAAGTGTATCATTACCTGAGACGGGCGCATGATGAGGTAAATTGGGCGACTGCGGTGTGGACCTCCTACGGAATTCCCCGACATAATTTTCACACTTGGCTAGTAGTTTTGGATCGCTGCCCAACACGGGATCGTCTTCTACGTTGGGGCCTTCAGGTTCCGCCTGTCTGCTTACTGTGTAACAGCTTCCCCGAAACTCGTAATCATCTCTATTTTGAGTGTGAATTTGCCTATAACTTGTGGTTGAAAAGCTCCAGAAGATGCTCCCTTACACCCTCACACAACTGGCCGGACGCGCTTAATCAGATGATTACTTTACCAGCTAGTAGAGCTTCAAAGGCACTTCGATTACTCACCCTACTGGCATGGCAGTCAACAATATACTGGACGTGGAATGAAAGGAACGCCAGACTGCATTCCAACTCTTTTCGTTCTGCTGATCGTCTCTTCCGGGTTGTAGATTTACAAATCAGAAACAGGATTCAAAGTTTCAGAGAATCGAACCCACGCCTATCTTCTAGTATGATGCAGACATGGTTCCGTCTTGCATGAAGCCTCATCTCTCATCCATCTCACTTGCGACTGCTCTCCTCTGTATGATCGTCGATCATCTCTGTTCTGCTGGAAAATACCAGAAGTCGTTAACCTTTCTCCATCAAATGGGTTTACTGGGCTTAGGGCTAAAGAAAGTTCTAAACTATTAGTTTCACTATTGGGTATTTCTCACTTAAGATCTTAATGGTCTTGTAAACGTTTTTTATTTTTGCTCTTAATTTTGAAAGCCAATTTTCAAAAAAAAGTATATTGCACATGATTGATGGTGTCGTCGGATAGAACCAAATAATCAAAGAAACTGTTACGTGTCTTCAAATAGAGCCAAATAATCAAAGAAACTGTTGCGTTCGACACGCTATAAGTCAAGTCAGTCAATCTCTTTTGGTTACAAATAAAGATTAGTCAATCTTATACAACTAGAATCACACTGAGCCTTGCGCATGGTGCAAGGCATGGTGAGATAATGCGAAAAAAATTTGATGTTATATATATGTAAAAATCCTCACATACGGGGAAATAGAACATATTCCGGACCTCAACTTTGCATTACCGACGGTTTACAATAAATACTAGGCGGTGATCCGTGCCCTGCACAGGATAAACTAATTATCAAAATGTGTAAATTACATTATTTAGATTATGTATATATTATAATAAAGTTGGATATTGTACCACATTTTAAAATTATTAAAAAGTTGATTGTTCACTGCTTTTAAAATAGTTTAAGGTTTTTTATTTTTTAAAAATTATTTTTTTTACCAATCAAAATTTTTGCAAACTAGATTCTTCCAAATTTAAGGAATCCGATTTAAAATAACAACCCACTTCTTAACAAAAACTGAAAAATATGTTTTCTTAGTTTATTTTTTTTTTTTGGTTTTCTTTGGTAATAGTACATGACTTTTCTTTGATGAAAAAGTACGTGACTTTTCTAATATTTATGAAAGAATAAACTCGATATCTATTAGAGACAACTGCATTTTCTGGTTCTTCTAAACATTGCTATTGCCAGAACACTCATTTTCAATTAATTCAACACCCCTTATGCTAGCCAAAACTACATAGACATCTTACCCAAATTACCATAACATTTCAACATCAGTAGATTAATAAAACATAATAACACATTTTCACTGAATCACTTCTGTATTTCGATTTATTATAGAAACAGAAAACACTCCCTTAATATACCAATTGACCCGGTCGGTTTTTTTAGTGATGTGATTTTAGGATGATGGTTCTTTTTTTGCTTGAGATAGTTGTGATTTCTGTAGTGTATAAGCGGACAAAGATTTGCGTTATATTAGCTAATATACAAAATTTTAATTTAGGAGGATTTCGGTAATCATTTGATAATTAGACGTAAAAAAATTAGAAAACTATATAGAGTTTTTTTTTGACATTGAAAATAAAACTTAAAACGACACTATGATGCTCTGTTTTGGCCAGTTTCAGCTAGCCAGCAAGGAGCAGAGCGTTCGACGTACGGGTGGTTGCTTACTCGTGATCTTCCGCCTTTAGCAAGGCAGTCTGCACAGACATTCAACAATCTCGAAATATTAGTTATGGAAATTTCCAGAAATGCCATAGATAGAGCTTTAATTTCATCAAGTTCAGCTGCCAATGCAGGCCATTCTTCCTTCGTATGTATCAGCTTGACGAGTTGTTCACAATCCAGTTCAAATCGCACCTCCCTGGTTCCTGTTTTGATGATTTCTTGCATTGCCTAGATCAGGCCTTCCGCTTCTGCATGGAGAGGAGAGTCCGCTCCCCTCAATCCTCGCGCCCCAAACAAGGTCAGGGAACCTGCATTCAACAGTACAAAGCCCAAACCAACTTGTTCGCTATTTCTGATCCAGGATGCGTCCGTTTGACAACTCCATTGTAATGGGCACGGGTTCTGAGGCAGGGGACGCGTAATGCTCTGTGGCTTCTCCTGTGGGTTGTCAACACCTTCTGTTACTCGCTGGGCTAAGAACCAGCTCTCCGCTTCCTTCACCGCAATTTGCAGTGAATCTAGTGGTGTTACATCCTTGTTGCTGAAGACTTTTTCGTTTCTTGCTTTCCATATATACCATAGTATCCATGGGAATGACGCCATCACTTCAGCGCTAACCTCTTGTTCCTTTATACGTAGGAGGAGGAGGTAGTCAATATTCGTATATAGTGATGTACACGGGAAGCGTCCCGGGAGAGTAGGTGAAGAACCCTAAGATAGGAGGATCACTTTAGCTGGGTGTTGGATATGATCCGAGAAGGCAAACAACACTTCTGGAACTGAGATGGATTGAAAGGATCGTCAAGAGATGCGGAATGGCTCTTGATATACCCACGATCTAAGGCTAACCACCCAAGAACGAATGTAGTGTTGGCTAACCACTAAACGACACACAAAGATGATTGGCTGACCACCAAATCAACAAGCCGGTTCAAACCGATGAACTAGCTAAGAACTCTCTCTCTCACTCAGAGAAAAAAAGAATCGAAAATAAATAACCAAAACTAAACTGATTTTATTCATCAAAGGGGACTACATATTTATAGTATTTTGTAGTCAAAGACAATTAAAGAAAATGTGGGAAAACAATGCATAGAAAATA
>NC_027751.1:16154691-16168657 GCF_000695525.1 Brassica oleracea var. oleracea | reverse complement strand
GATCTGGTCAAGGCACGGAAAATGGAGAAGACTAGTCAAGATGTCCACGTTCATCCGAACCAGATGGATGCACGGGGTAAAGATAAGGACGCTTACGGGACTGACCAGATGGTCCGCCGGATAAGAATGCATGTCCGTCTTCGATTTCTTCACGATCCAAGCTAAGTCTGGCTCGACCGTGGGTTTTAGAATGTCGAGGTGGTCGGAGAAGACGGGCTGTGGTTCGGTCGGTTAGGTCGTCTGGACGTGGTTCCAGCCGAAGCTCCAATCGGGACGCACGCGGGACGGCTCGGTCAGTCTGATCGGTACGGTCGGATGAACGAACCTCGGTCAAATTGTTCAGAACGTCCTGATCTCCATGCTGGTTGGCTCCAATGGACTGATCCACGAACCGGGGCACATCATTCCCTTCCTCTTCAAAAAGATTTGTCCTCAAATCTGAAACATTAAAAGGAAAAGGATTATAAGCAAAAGAACCATAATCAGCACAATGCTCACCTTGAGTTTGGTCCGGTTTTTGAATTGGCAAAGGCTCTTCCTTTTCTAGCTTGGTTTCAAAGTTCTCATTCTCCAAAGTCACCAACGGTTTTTGCTTTTGACACTTGTTAGAATAATGACCGATCTTATGGAATTTGAAGCACCTGGTGGAATGAGCTTTGGTTTTATCAAAAGAAATCTCATTAGTTTTCAAATCAGAATTTGAAAGATAAGAAGACTTACATTGATGTGTTGGTGCTGAAGAAGTGTTGGTGTTTCCCTTCCTTTTGAGCTGTCGGATAGCATGAATTGCCTTATGCAACATCTTCTCCAAACTAGCATAAGTTTGAAGATCGTTTTGATCAAGCACTACACGATTGCTTATCTTGGCTTTGGTGAAGGGACGATCACCACTTCTGACCCACTTCTCATCATTGGACTTGTTTTCTCTCTTCCTTTGTTTCTGCACAAAATCAAATTCATTAGAAGCAATCTGTCTCTTGTCAAAAATCAATTGCTTCTTTTCAACAACAGTTTTAAAAGGAAAGTAGACATCATCTTGTAGTGGTTTTGATTTCTTGAGAAGTCCAAACATCCTAAAACACTTGACAACCAAAAATCAATTGCTCTTTTTTAAACACGGTTTTAAAAGGATAAAAAACGTCTTGTTGTGGTTTTGAAGCCTGATTTGATTTTTTGTGAAGTCCAAACATCCTGAAAAACACTTAACAAAAGAGTTAGCAAATAAAAATTTTCACACTCTCAAAGTGTTTAGCTCACGATTTTTAGATGGCCGATGAGAAGATGAAAAGAAGAAAGAAAACAAACCAGCCAAAGTGGCTATGATACCAACTGAAGAACCCTAAGATAGGAGGATCACTTTAGCTGAGTGTTGGATATGATCCGAGAAGGCAAACAACACTTCTAGAACTGAGATGGATTGAAAGGATCGTCAAGAGATGCGGAATGACTCTTGATATACCCACGATCTAAGGCTAACTACCCAAGAACGAATGTAGTGTGTTGGCTAACCACCAAACGACATACAAAGATGATTGGCTGACCACCAAATCAACAAGCCGGTTCAAACCGATGAACTAGCTAAGAACTCTCTCTCTCACTCAGAGAAAAGAAGAATCGAAAATAAAAATGAACTGCTTTTATTCATCAAAGGGACTACATATTTATAGTGTTTTGTAGTCAAAGACAATAAATAGAAATGTAGAAAAACAATGCATAGAAAATACAAATTTGACTAGATCTAGTCAAGGCACGGAAAATGGAATAGAAAATAGAAACATTGACTAGAATATTATTAATGAGTCAAAGACTCAGTCTTCCATGCAGATTAGTCAAAGATGACCATTCGGTTCACGTTCTGGTCAAGGAAACCCTTCGGCTACTGTCCAGGTTCATCCGAACCAGATGGATGCACGGGGTAAAGATAAGGACGCTTGCGGGACTGTCCGGATGGTCCGCCGGATACGAATGCATGTCCGTCTTTGGTTTCTTCACGACCCAAGCTAAGTCTGGCTCGACCGTGGGTTTTAGAATGTCGAGTTGGTCAGGGAAGACGGGTTGTGGTTCGGTCGGTTAGGTCGTCTGGACGTGGTTCCAGCCGAAGCTCCAGTCGGGACGCACGCAGGACAGCTCGGTCAGTCTGATCGGTACGGTCGGATGAACGAACCTCGGTCAAATTGTTCAGAACGTCCTGATCTCCATGCTGGTTGGCTCCAATGGACCGATCCACAAACCGGGGCACATCAGAAGGGATGAGGGATAGAGCCCAAACTTGGAGCGCTGGAGGGCACTCAAATAGTGTATGGTTTATGGACTCTATCTCTGCACCGCATCGCATACATGTACTATCTCTGGCACAATGCTGATCTTTAAGTTGTTTTGCTGTAGCTAAGTAACCAGCCGTTGCTTGCCATAAGAAATGTTTGAGTTTTCTTGAAGCTTTAACCTTCCAAATTTCTTTTTTAAGCCCTATCGTGCTCGGTTCCGAAACCGTTGAGCAATGGTGAGCGGTTCGGATATCACGTGCAACTGTGTAACCTGAATTTACGGTATATAGTGATGTGCCCCGGTTCGTGGATCAGTCCAATGGAGCCAACCAGCATGGAGATCAGGACGTTCTGAACAATTTGACCGAGGTTCGTTCATCTGACCGTACCAGACACACTGACCGAGCCGTCCCGCGTGCGTCCCAATTGGAGCTTCGGCTGGAACCATGACCAGACGACCGATTTCCCCGTACTGAAGCTCGTCTTCCCCGACCAACTCGACATTCTAAGACCCACGGTCGAGCCAGACTTAGCTTGGGTGGTGAAGAAACTGAAGACGGACATACATTGTCATCTGGCGGACCATCCGGACAGTTCTGCAAGCGTCTTATCTTTATCCTGTGCATCCATCTGGTTCGGATGAACCTGGACATCTTGACTAGTCTTCTCCATTTTCCGTGCCTTGACCAGATCTAGTCTTCTCCATTTTCCGTGCCTTTACTAGATCTAGTCAAATTTGTAATTTTCTATGCATTTTTTTCCCACATTTTCTTTAATTGTCTTTGACTACAAAACACTATAAATAAGTAGTCTCTTTGATGAATAAAAGCAGTTCAGTTTTGGTTGTTTATTTTCGATTCTTCTTTTCTCTGAGTGAGAGAGAGAGTTCTTAACTAGTTCATCGGTTTGAACCGGCTTGTTGATTTGGTGGTCAGCCAATCATCTTGGTGTGTCGTTTGGTGGTTAGCCAACACACTACATTCGTTCTTAGGTGGTTAGCCTTAGATCATGGGTATATCAAGAGCTATTCCACATCTCTTGATGATCCTTTCAATCCATCTCAGTTCCAGAAGTGCCGTTTGCTTTCTCGGATCATATCCAACACCCAGCTAAAGTGATCCTTCCCGATTTAGGGCGTATCATATAGTCCAGACTTAGTGTAGTCCCAGCAGTAACAATCGTATCGGCTGTTCTACTCACCCTTAATGAAGTGATATGGGGTATATCCTCTGCTATGACCAGCTCGCTTAACAGGTCGAAGTTCCATTCCTGTTGCTCTGTGTCGATCAAGTGATGTACCCGCAGGTTCTCATCTCTAAAGGGTCCGACATTAGTAGGCGGTCTTGCAGGGTGTGAAGGGAGCCAGGGTTCCTCCCAAACCTTTGTATCATGGCCGTTTCCTATCGTTTTCCTAAGTCCGCGATGAAGGACTTGTCTCGCTGCGACTACGCTGCGCCAGCCGTAAGATGGATTATTTGCTCGTCCTGCTGTCATTGGGGTTGAGTGTCTATAATACCTGCCTTTCAAAACTCGAGCTAGGAGGAAGCCCAGATACTTAAGCAGTCTCCACAGTTGTTTCGCTAGGAGGGCTATATTGAAGTCTTGAAAGTCCCGGAACTCCAGTCCTCCTTCTTACGTAGGTACGCAGATCTTGTCCCAAACCACCCAATGGAGGCCTCTATTATTTTCTTTGGTATTCCACCAGAATCTTGATGCTGCACTCGTAAGGTTTTTTGTTATCCTTTGTGGCAGAAGATAGCACGACATAACATAAGACGGTACAGCCTGTGCTACTGCTTTAATTTGAACTTCCTTGCCCCCTTTTGAAAGAAGCTTCGTCGACCATGAGTTTGTCCGGTCATTCAGTCTCTCTTGGACGAAGCTAAACACTTGTTTTCTATATGGAGTTTATTTTCAATACATTGCCTAAATTTTGTTTGCAGTTAATAATATCCCGTTTATTAAGAGAATCAATGCTATATTTCTCTTATAATTTAAATCAATTTGAAATCTCAGTCAATATGCGATGTAATTACTTATTACCTTCTGAATCATTGTCCATATTCACACAATTGAATTTATGGAAACTTGACGATA
This sequence comes from Brassica oleracea var. oleracea, assembly GCF_000695525.1. NCBI lineage: Eukaryota > Viridiplantae > Streptophyta > Magnoliopsida > Brassicales > Brassicaceae > Brassica > Brassica oleracea. Next base: position 16,164,296 of record NC_027751.1, on the reverse strand, counting down.
ATGTCGTATTTCTTGGTGTGTACACCACATTGAAGGCAATTTATTAAGAAAATTGGCATTTTAGGAAACCATTAGTGGGTTTCATTTTTTATATTGCATCGTGTCTTTTTTTATCTTTTTTTTTCTTTTAAACAATCCTTAATTGTAACATAGGAACACAAAATAAGGTTATCCATACATAAGAACAGTCTAATGAAATTGATTACAAATTGTGACTAAACCATGAATTTTGAAGTGTTCATAATAATAGTTTGTGAATCTTCTAGTGTTTACCAAATATGAAACAAAGTGTTTGTGTACCTTACCTACCCAATCCTTTACATATGCAACGACTATTTGTTGAATTTTACTGATTATGATTATAATAATTGCTGTCCTTATGTTGAATTTTGAACCAAAACGTTTATACAAATAAGAAACCAAAACATATTGAAACTCTTTGTATAGGAACCGATGATAATCCAGAATGTAGCATTCTAAACGATGGTCACCTTTTGGTACATTCTCGGTTAAAATAGTTAAATACAATGAAGATGTGATGGCTTTGTGTAGCATCGTTTAGAATAATCTTGAAATGTGAACAATGTGGTCATATATTTGAAAATGGTTCGTTCGAATGCAAAGCACCATTTTAATAAAAAAGTGTTAATTTTCCTATAATAAGCAAAATCATAAATATGAATATAACAAGTGCATTTTTCTAAACCATTTGAAATTGGATGTGTTTTTTTTGTATCAATAAAAGAGAAGTCTAAATTTTTCTAACACAATAGTTAGGTACGACAAGCTCACCTTAATATTCTTTCTATTGTATTTGACAGGTTATAAACTGGTGAAAATATTATATCAAGAGGCGAACATATCAAATAAATGATGTATTCTATAATAGGCATCCGAATGCAAATCATATTTATATGAATAAGATGCTTTAGATATAGGTTGTATCAATGGCACTAATTATAATTATTTACTTTATTAAAATAGAGTCCTATTTTTTATCTACTATAGAGAAATCTTAGTAAGACTATTTCATTAATAATTAATGTTCAAATAAATATACTTTCCATTTTATTAGGTATTCATTTAAATATCCTATATTTTCTGAATTTAAATGCCATACTAATATTTCTATATCAAACAAACGAAACAACGCAATCTATAGAACAAATCTTAATAATTAATGTAATTGTATCAACAATTTGTTAGTTTTAAATATTTTCAATCAACCACGAAGATTTGTTGGTATTTTTAATGTAATTTTGGAGAATATAGCATTTTTTATTACTTAACAATATGTTTTTGAAACATAACAATTAATACATTAGATTCAAAAATTTGTTAGTTTAAAATCTTTGACCACCACGATTTTATTTTTTTATATAAACTACCTAAATTGTTATTATTTACTAGGATATGACCACATATATTAGCCTTATTTAGTATATTGGAGGTATGTATGTATAAAAATTTGGCATAACAAAAAACATCGTATTGATAACAAAAGTAATGTATGTATAGTTAGAGAGTATTAACTACTATTGTTAGTATAGGTAGAGAAATATTAGGTAGAACAAAAAAAATTAATTGGTTGATGAATAGGTTTAACAACTTTTGGTAAGTAGAGTTTTTAGGATGATTCTCTTTTAATAGTATAGATTTATTATCTTCTTCTTTGGACGGATTGGGGGTGTTGAAAAAATGCTGAAACATTAATGCTAAAAAATAAGTTAACTTTATTAGTTTTTTTGATTTACTCATGAAAGCCATAATAATTATCATGGAAAACTATAAGCTTTGGCACGAAGTTTTTGGTTATGTTTCAAAACATATAAAACACAATAAAACAAGTATGGGTTAAATTTTTCCAGAAAAATATGTTTAGAATAGAGTATTTGATACAAAATTATATACCAATTTAACTCATTAGCAAAAATCAATCTAACTATAATTTTTTTCTTCATAATCTCTTAGTTAGAAAATAAAAAATATCCGCAGGAGAGTGCGGATCAAGCTCTAGTTCCTAGTTAAAAGAGGGTAGTTAGACAAGTAGACTGAGGCTGCTTGAAAAAGTGACACGTCAACATAATGGCAGTGATGTAAATAAAGTACCAAATTAAGGTTATTTTTTTAAAAAAATTTCTTATCTATTAATAAGTAAGGAAAATAATAATTTAAAATTTTAAAATATTATTTAATTTTATATTCATAATTACATCCCAATATCATTAGTTTCTTTTTAATATCAACAATTTTTTTAAACATATTTAGTTTTACGTTTTGATAATTATATACCTAAATTATTTTTTCTTAATTTTATAGAATTTGATTTAGTATATTTTAACCAATAGAAATAGATAAAAATTCTTGCCAAGATTATTACTTTTAAATATATACAACTATTAAATATAAATTTAAACAAAAAAATATTTATTTTATCTTAATTTTTACATATAATTAAAATAAAATTTAAAATTAATTCTTAAGCAAATAGCAAAATCTAAAATTTAAATTTTATTTTTAAATATAGTTAACAAAATCTAAAAATTAACAAAATTTTCACGATAGCTACCTGTACCTCACAGTGGATTCCCTCATTCACCAGGAATCCCGAACATGGAATTTACAGGCAATTAGGACTTTGGTGGAACCCAATGATGCAAAAATGATTGAAAGTCTTTCTCTGAGTAGAAATCTGTTAGATGATAGGAATGGATGGCATTTCACTAAAAATGGAAGATACACGGTACAATCAGGGTATCAAATTGAAAGGATATATCCTGATAAGGAGAAACAACCAGAATTTTATGGACCTAACGTGGATATTCTTAAGGCATTCTGCTGGAAAGTGAAGTGCCCTCCAAAGTTAAGGCATTTTCTATGGCAGTTGTTGACAGGTTGTATAGCAGTGACCAAAAATTTAAAATCACGTGGAATACAAGGAGATACAAGATGTGTAAGGTGTGGTGATCCGCAGGAATCAATAAATCATGTGTTTTTTGAATGTCCTCCGGCACGGTCAGCGTGGGCACTATCTAAGATTCCATCGAACCCAAATATTTTCCCTTTGGGCTCGATATTTGCTAATATGGATCATCTGTTTTGGAGAGTTAATCCAAAAATGGAGGATCATCAGTTTGCATGGATTCTATGGTACATTTGGAAGAGTCGGAATAATAAAGTTTTTAGTAATATTGATGTTGACCCGAGAGAAACGGTAAACTTAGCTGAATTGGAATCAACACTTTGGGCGGAGGCACAAATTGTTAATGATTCCAGGATGGCCCCTGAAGCGCAGTTCAGAGTTAACTCACAGACTACAGGAAGATGGTGTTTCATTGACGGTTTTTGGAAAGATAAGGATTTTTTCTCAGGACAAGGCTGGTTCAGCACGCTTCCGGGATTTGAGGGTTTGTTAGGGGCAAAGAATGTAAGGGCAAGTCTCTCACCTCTTCATGCGGAGTTGGAGGCTCTAATTTGGGCAATGGAGTGTATGAAGAACTTACGACAGTACCGGGTCACGTTTGCAACGGATTGTTCTCAATTGGTGAAGATTGTTTCGGAACCAGAAGAATGGCCGGCATTTGAAAGCTACCTGGATGACATTAAGTTTTTGAGAAGAAGCTTTACCAACTCAGAGATTGTTCATGTTCCAAGGACGGAAAACATAAAGGCGGATAGCTTGGCACGTAATGCTCGGACACAACCGTCTTTCGTCGTACACATGGATGCGGAGTTACCACATTGAGTTACAGAGTCTATATGAGTCTGTAAATTTTTCTTGCTGTAAAAAAAAAGTATATATTTTAAATTTTAAATATAATTTAACTTTAAAATATAATTTAAATGTTACTTATAAAGTTTTTAAAAAACTTATTGTGTAATTTAATTGATGTTTTAGTATGATAACTTATTGGTAATTAGCCGATCACATTGAATAAGTATATATTGATTAAAGAATTTTCGGTTAAAGGATATCTAATTGCCTTAACTTTCTAGTTTGTATTAATGATGATACTTGCATCAAATCTGTTAGACTTGGTCACGGAGTATATACTTTGGTAGTTATTAAATATTAAATAACTATTTCAATATACAGATCACGTCAAACTTGTATATCAAGATGTTCGATAAATTTTCACACAATAAACTTCCATAGGAATCTAAATATAAAATGACTTCACTCTTTGTTTAACTGCCACAATTGTTTCCTGACCTAGCCCGGCTCAGTTGGCATTAAAATCATAGAATTACAAATACTTCTAAACAGAGGTAGACACTAAGTATGAACCTGATTGAAAGATTTACGTGTTGGTGATACTCTAAGCATGATTTTGATTGATAGATTGCTACTATTCTGAGATTCACGAAGTCTATTGATCAAATGCTTGATACTAATATATAATGTACTTGGGAAGTCTATAAAGAAATATATATTAAAAAATCCTAGAACAATTCTAATAGATCATGTACTTGGCAACTTATAGATGAATATATAACCTCTCAAATGCTTGTTACCAATAAAGCATGTAAGCAGAACATATCTTAATATATAAGCTTGAACAGAGCATTACTAATAATAATTCTAAGGAAGTCCTGAGATGTATATATATACGTGTGATACATTGTTTGAATACTTGTGCAGTCATGTTTATGTACATAAACCCCGCAAGAGCTTGTTTTTTAATTAATAGTCAAAATATCAAAAGTTGCATGTCTTATCAGTGAAGTTTGATTGTTTCTGTGAAGAAAGGATGGTTAATTCATGTATAGCAAGTGATGGAGATGACCCTAAAGTTCGTTTTTACTGTGTATATTTGATGAAAGTGTTAAGATATCATATCGTATCTTGGCAATATTATACATTATGTTATTGTACATATTACATATTGCCTTAGTCGTAACCTTCCATATATGTTGGGAAGCTAGGTTATAGAACGTGTAATATATAAGCAAGGCTATTGGCCTCAAAGCAAATACAAGAGAACGATTCCACCTTAGAACAATTCTCTTGACATGGTATTAGAGCAGTAATACGATTCTACTGATCAAATTCTGAAGCCGGTTTCTTTATCAATACGGCAAGATGAGTAACGATGGGAAGAATGATGAATCTGTACGAGCTCTGCGACTAAAGCTCAAACCGGAAGGAAGCAGCGAGTTGAGGCCCAGGGGAGGACCATATTGCCATATGATCTGTCGTCGAGCGATAATCCTAGTTCTTTGATATCTCAGCCGCTGCTTAACGGGACAAACTACAATGAGTGGTTTGTGAATTTACGCATGGCGCTCAAAGCAAGGAAGAAGTTTGAGGGTTCGTGGACGGATCTATTCCACAGCCTGATGATGATTCTGAAGATTTGGAGGATTGGTGGACAAATAATGCGCTGGTGGTGTCATAGATAAAACTCACAATCGCAGAGACGGTGCGTTCAAATCTGTCTCATCTGGAGATTGCGAGTGATTTTTGGGAACATATTCGTCGACGATATTCGGTGAAGAACGGTCAGCGAGTTCAAAGAATCAAATCTGACCTGCCGACCTGTCGACAACAGGGTTCCTCTATAGAAGAGTACTACGAAAAGCTGATGCAGTTGTGGACCTCTCTGTCTAATTTTAGGCAGTCTAAAACCTGCAACTGTCCAGTTGGGATCAACATGGAGAAAGAACGTGAAGAGCACAAGCTGCATGAGTTCTTGAAAGGGCATGATGAGACATTGTATGGTTCTATAAAATCAAGTCTGCTTTCTAGAGATACTCTGCCTACTCTAGAAGAAGCGTATAGCGTTTTGCTTCAGGATGAAGGTGTGAAACATACCTCTCGTGTCCTCCATGATAAGGTTGAGACAATGGCATACTTGGTTCGAACGAATCAGAACGGAGGGATGGCTCGTTCCTTTCCCTCACGAGAAGAACGGGCAAAAATGGTGTGCTCCAGCTGCGGAAGAAAGGGGCACTTGTCTGATGGCTGCTTTCGCACAATAGGGTACCCTGAGTGGTGGGGAGAGCAACCTTAGGCACGTCAGCCTGCTGATCGTGGACGTGGTACTGGAACCGCGCAGGTTAAGAATGATTCACCAAGAGTGAATGCAGTACAGACCTCTGTTCCTGCAGGAGTGATACAGTCGGCGAACGTGATAACGGCACAAGATCGTGTGGGCTTGACTGGGTTGAGCGACAATCAGTGGCACACACTGGTGACCATGTTGAATAAGAAGAAACAACATCCAACCTCGGCATCACTGACTGGTATGTGTTTCTTAAACTCTTGGATAGTTGATTCGGGTGCAACGAATCATATGACTAGTGATCTCAGCTTTCTGTGTGATGTGAGAGATATAGCACCGCTTCCAGTCAAACTGCCTGATGGAAGGTTTAGTTATCCTTCGAAACAGGGGTCAGTTAGCATTAGCTCCACGCTTGTTCTGCGTAATGTACTTTTAGTAGATGGATTGCACTGTCACTTGATCTCTGTATCTCAGCTGACCCGGGATAGTCAGAGTGTTTTCCAGATAACTGATAAGCTTTGCTTGATCCAGGACGCTGATTAGAGTGGCTGAGATGACAAATGGGCTGTACTTTCTGATGGGAATGGAATTTGCTGGAGCTGCGCAGCGAGCTAACTCAGTATCTAGAGATGTTTGGCATCATCGTCTAAGACATCCCTCATCATAGATTTTGGATTTGCTGTATATTTCTGATTTTTCTAGCAATAAGGAGTTTAAAAATAAAGTATGTGAGATTTGTGTACACGCTAAGCAAACTCGTGATGTTTTTCCTATAAGTTCTAATAAAACTTCAGTTCCATTTGACTTGATTCGCTGCAATTTGTGGGGACCATATCGAGTTCAATCTCACTCTGGTGCGAGATATTTCATCACCATAGTTGACGATTACACTAGAATTGTTTGGCTATTCGTATTGTCGACTAAGAATGAAGTAATGCGCACGATTAAAGATTTCGTTACTATGGTCGAACAACAATTTGCAGCAAAGGTTAAGACTGTAAGAAGCGACAATGGAACTGAATTTGTTTGCATGACAAGTTACTTTCGAGAAAAAGGAATAATACATGAAATTTCTTGTGTGGGAACACCATAACAAAATGGACGAGCTGAAAGAAAACATAGACACATCTTGAATGTCGCTAGAGAACTGAGGTTCCAAGCATCACTTCCTATCGAGTTTTGGTGAGAATGCATCCTAATGGCAGCTTATGTGATTAATAGAACTCCTACACCATTGCTAGACGGTAAGACTCCTTTTGAGAAACTGTATAATCGGCCTCCACCCGTGCATCATCTAAGGGTTTTTGGGTGCTTGTGTTATGACCACAGTCAGAATCATAGAGGAGATAAGTTTGCCTCCAGAAGCATCAAGTGTTTGTTTTTGGGTTATCCGACTGGGAAGAAGGGTTGGAGAGTCTACAATCTTGAAGCAAAGAAGATATTTTTTTTCTAGAGATGTGGTGTTCTTTGAGACAGATTTTCCTTTCGAACAATATGTGCCTAAGTCCTCTAGAGATTTTGTGTTGCAAAATAACCACAATAATGTGCCGGTTATGATCGAGGATCCACTTGAACAACACATCTCATTACCAAATGCAGAGCAAACAACGAATCTTGAAACAGAAGAAGACACGTTATATGGTTCAGAACAATATGGCTTCGCAGAAACAACGTCAGGAAATCAGCTTCATGAGGAAGATACTCCTCATATAACTCACGTCTCTGCAACTGAAGCCAGTGGAAACGATCCTCTTACGCAGACTGAGACGGTGGAGATGCCTCAAGAAGTCTCAGTACCTGAAAAATCTGCTTCCACTTCTGCAGACCTTAATGTCTCAAATGAGAGAGACGTCTAATCTGATTCAACCTCCCAGACGACTGATAACATTTTCTCAAGTTCAGAGATACAGTTAGGTCGTGGGCATAGACAAAAAGCCTTACCGTCAAAACTGCAGGACTATGTCTTAAACTCTGTTTTTGCAGAATTGAGTACACCTTCTCCAGCCAAATACCCTCTCTCTACATATGTAGACTGCTCGGTGTTCTCAGATAAATATTGTCATTTTTAGCGGTCATCACACTGGCATATGAGCCGAGGAGTTTTAAGGAAGCAATGGAGGATGAGAATTGGAGACTAGCATCACGTGATGAGATTGACACATTAGAAGCTAGTAATACGTGGGATGTCGTCACTTTGCCAAAAGGGAAACGTGCACTGGCATGCAAATGGGTGTTCAGGCTGAAATTCAGGGCTGACGGCACCTTAGAACGTTACAAAGCTAGACTTATAGTCTGCGGAAATAGACAGATTGCCGGTGATGATTATAACGAGACGTTCGCACCGGTAGGAAAAATGACCATTGTACTGAGTGTTCTACAACAGGCGGCTACTCTTGATTGGGAAGTTCACCAAATGGATGTGCATAATGCGTTTCTCCATTATGACATGCCACCTGGTTATAGAGGAACCGATAAAAATCAGGTTTGTCATCTGAAAAAGTCTCTCAATGGACTCAAACAAGCTCTTCGTTGCTGGTTCGAGAAACTCACTTCTGCATTGTTGGAATATGGATTCACTCAGTGTCTATCTGATTACTCGTTATTTACGCTTGAACGAGGTAACAACAGACTACATGTGCTTATTTGATGATTTGATAATTACAGGAAGCACTCTTGCGTTGATCACAACATTCAAGATCTACCTAATTCAGTGCTTTCACATGAAAGATTCGGGGATCTCTAAATATTTTCTGGGTATCGAAGTGGCTCGTAGTCCATCAGGTATCTACTTGTCCCAACGGAAGTATGTCTTGGACATTCTTAAAGAAACTGGGCTTCTAGGCGCAAAACTATCTGCCTTTCCGATCAAACGGAACCACCAGTTAGCGTTTGACAAGAGCGAGCTTCTCACTGATGTTGCTGCGTATAGAAGGCTCGTTGGCAAGCTTATTTATCTGAGTAATACACGTTCAGATCGTTCTTATGCAATTCATATTATGTCGCAATTCATGCACAAACCTCGGAAAGGTCATTAGGACGCTGCTATCAGAACAGTGCGTTATCTGAAAGGCACTGTTGGTCAAGGTATTTTGCTTAAAGCACACACTGATCTTGCACTTACAGCTTGGTGTGATGTGTATTGGTCGGGTTGTCCGCTCACACGTCGATCTTTAAATGGCTGGTTCATTCAGCTTGGAGGCTCCCCTCTTTCTTGGAAAACGAAGAAACAACCTACTGTTTCCTTATCTTCAGCTGAATCAGAATATCGGGCTATGGCATTTACACTTAAGGAGATATTGTGGTTACGAAGACTTCTCACAGCTCTTGGGATCAAGTTTACAGCTCCCATTCCTCTGTTCTACGACAACCAAGCGGCAATTCATATAAGTACAAATCCTGTTTTTCATGAAAGAACCAAACACGTGGAAACATGTTGTGATTTTGTACGGGATGACATCGTGAGACGTACCATTTTTACACGACATGTGTCTACTAAGAACCAATTGGCAGATATTTTTACAAAAGCACTGGGAAGTCGAGAGTTTGAAGCTTTTCTTGGCAAGCTGGACGTTCTTAATCTCCATGCTCCAGCTTGGGGGG
>NC_027751.1:16147755-16154678 GCF_000695525.1 Brassica oleracea var. oleracea | reverse complement strand
GGGGGGGGGGGGGTGTTAAGATACCGTATCGTATCTTGGCATATTATACATTCTGTTATTGTACATATTACATAGTACCTTAGTCGTAACCTTCCGTATATGTTGGGAAGCTAGGTTATAAAACGTGTGTAATATATAAACAAGGCTATTGGCCTCAAAGCAAATACAAGAGAACGATTCACGGTAGAACAATTCTCTTAACAGAAAGTGATTACTCATTACGTCTCTATGAAAAAGATCTATACATATGATCTTTGTGAATGTGAAATATATCCACTGACATGATCTTACACCGCAAGGTCAACTTAAAAGATGAACAACAAACTTTCAGTATAAATATGCTTTGTGATGCTAAATAGAAGTAGAATGTCATCTTTATCATAGCTGGAGAATAATATTGAAAACGTTGAGACAATGACAGAACTGTCAATATGGGTAAACGACTTGTTAGTCTTTAGCAGATCACGACTGCGAAAATTATATGTGGCAGTATAAGATTTCTCTAGAAAATATAAAGTTGGTCTAATTTGACGTTTGCGAAATCCAATGCAAAAATGGCAAGTTATGCCCTATAAAATCCTTATAATTACAAAACGAATTCAGTCAAAAAGGTTAATTTAACATTAATGACAAGGGTTAAAATAAATATTATGTTAGCTTTCTTAATTCATGTGCCAAGTTGTAAAACGTCATATAAAAGTGAACGGAGGGAGTATATAAAAATTAAATACAATTACACATATACTGAAATTAAAAATAATCAATGTCTTTTTCCTTTTCGAAATCGAATTGAAACCTTCCAAGCCTCCAATCAGAGCCTTAACATCCTACTCCTCCGGATTCATGCATCTTCTTATAAAGGTTTTGGAATATCCCTTGATAATATCTGAGTTTTTGAACTGAGGAACCGATATCTTCAAGCGTTTGCGATTTCTTTCACCGTTTTCATGTCTCCAGACTTTCCAAATGGCTGGCTCTGAGGCATTGAAGCCAAAGACAAAGAAAATCCAATGAATTTGGTGTGCTTAAGTAAGATGAGATTTGTGAAAGTGATACTATGAAGACTGAAACCGAGTCTCTGTTTATAGTGGTCCCAGTTACCCATCTCCCCACGCCAAAGTTTTACACCGTTAATATTGTATCCCCTATATTCGATTTTGGCAATCGCTACCCAGTACTCAATTAACCAAGCTGAGATCTTATCAATCCCACTGTAAAAGAAAGACAATATCCCTACTTTCTTATTTCCATGAAACCGAGATCGTTCCTTATTCACTCTTAACTCCTTATCAATCGGCTGCGAATTCGTTTTGATGTTAACGAGAATCATACCGATCCAATTCACAGATCTTGATGATTTCCCAGATCTTCCAGTTTCGATCTTCTTTCCTTTCTGCGAAAGGATCCTTCAAGAATCCCGATAGACTATGGATTTGACCCGTTTTCATCCATAGTTTATAGGTGTTTTTACTAATATTTATATTATTATAGAGTTTATTTATTATATTTATAAGATCAGGAATGTTTTGGAGATAAGTGATGATTTTTGAGCATTTTAGAGATATTTGGAGCAAGCACCCGAGATGACCATCGAGATCGACAATCGGTCGATATTGGAGAGCTAGAATCGATTGACACACAAGTCATGGTGTCGATTGATAGCGAAGCGCGCAGAAACCCATTTGGTCACAGCCGACTTGAAGCCCAAGATTTCACTATTTTACAAGATTGCCCCTGACGTGTTTTACCCTACTTATATAAGCTTTGCCGCCATGTTAGAGGCAAAGTGTGCTTTCTTTGTGTTTCATTGTTTTATTGATAGATAGAAGAGAAGATCCAAAGATATAATTTGTGATTCGAACTCCATTGATATTTATCTTATTTATTCTATGAAGTTTTTATACCTAACCATTGTTATGAATTGTTTATCCATGTCTGAGTAGTTCTCTTGTTAGATTTTAGGGTTTAAATAGGTTAGAAGGGATTAGCCCCAACTATAGATTGCTGAGCTGTGATAATCATCTTTAGAATTGTTCATTAATGCATGTGTCTAAATTAGCTACCTAGAACTTGCCCTAGGATTGATTGATAAAAGCCATAGCTAAATCTTATCCTGAAAACATTCTAATTGAACTTTGTTTCTTACTATGAGTAAGGCGAGAGCTGATCTAGTAAGCTTAGTAAGCATTCATTCAGCCTGTGCATAAAGCTTGACTAGAGCGCGTCGATCGATATCACACTTGAATAATCGATCGATGGTGCAAAAGGTGTATCGATCAATACGCCCATTGGAATATCGATCGACACTTTCTATAGATCAATATAACGAGAGTTGAGATCATAGATCAAGTTAATAGTCAACAAGTCAATGCTCGTAAAGGCCGAAAGACTTGTTGATCAAATAGTTGAGCTTTACATTATCATGCATGCAACACATTACGCATCTGTAGGATTATAATTCCAACTTTCCTGAATAAAAACCCTAAGTCTAGCTATTTTCTTTTTAAGCACCAAAACCCCAAAATTTGCTATTGAACAAATACTTGTTCAATATAAAACTGCAATTTACTTTTAAAACTCTTAAAACATCTTGCTTAACAAATCATATTAGAATCTCTAGGTTCCCTAGCTCCCTGTGAATTCGATCCCTAAGTACTACAACTAGACCTCTTATTTGAGAGAGTATAAATCACTCCTTAGGGTACATGCCCAACAGTACCAGAAGCAAGAAGAATCACAACTGATATTCTCACCAGATCCTGCAAGTCTGGAACGCACGATCCGTAAGGAAGCGCGCTCCCTATCGACAGACAACAACAACTCCGTGTCGCTCGATTCTGCTAAACCACCGTCGACCCAGACACCAGTCCCGTCGACAGATTCTCGCTCATCCCTATCGATCGACAACACAAACCTTCCGTCGACCGATACCCTTCACCCGACATCGATCGACATTCCATCTCGGAAATCGATCGATACTGAACCGCGAGCAATGGTTGCGCCTTTGATACTTGTTCGGGACAACAATGGAGACCTGCATGACCAGGAGGGTCATCTGCGTAATGCAGCAGGTCATAGAATAGATGCTCAGGGGGCTGCAATCCCTGAGCCTGATGCTACTACTACAGGTACTACCTTATCTGTAGAAGAGGCTGCGCAACCCAGGACGTTGGCTGACTACAACCGTCCAGATCGCTACTACACCAACATATCAGCCATCCTTCCTCCTACCATTGAGAGGGATTTTGAGCTGAAAGCGCATTATTACACACTTGTGGGACAGTTGTCCTACCATGGACTATCCCACGAGCATCCTATGGACCATCTGGAGAGGTTCGAGGATCTGATTTCTGCTATTAGAGTCAAGGGAGTCTCTGAAGACTACCTATTATGCAAGCTTTTCAGATATTCACTTTTTGGAGAAGCTCTGCATTGGCTCAAGCAGTTACTACCAGGATCTCCTAAATCCTGGAGCGAAATCAAGAATGCATTCTTATGCAATTTCTTTGATGAGTCGCGTGCTGAAGACTTGAGGAGCAAGACTGATACATTCACTCAGGAGCCTGCAGAATTATTGGATTGGTACATTCACTCAGGAGCCTACAGAATCATTCAGAGGCTCTTGGATCAGATTCAAGTCCTACCAGAGAGACTGTCCACACCACGGATTCAATGAAGTACATCTACTCAGTACTTTCTACAGAGGCATCGTGGTGCAGTACCAGATGGCTCTTGATGCTTCAAGCAATGGAAACTTCAACACCAGGAATCCAGAGGAGGCAGTCAAAGTGATTGAAAACTTAGCATCTAGCAACAGCACCAAGAACACTGATTTTGAGAGGAAGAGATCTGCCACCATCCTTGGGAATGATCAGATGGATGAGGTGAAGGGAAAAATGGACAGTGTTCACAAGCTTCTCAAGAACCAGGTTAGCTTTGTTGAAGATGCAGAAGCTGTAGAGGGTAGAACAGAGGAAGAAGAAGTAAATTACATTGGTGGAGATGGATTCCAAGGAAACCAGGGTGGAAACAGAAATTCCTATGGAAATAGGAGTAAATTCAACCAAAACTCGCAGTACCAGAAACCCTACAACAACAGCTACGGCAACAACATGAATTTTGGAAGTTCCTACTACCAGAAGCCATCGCCGCCTACTCAAGAGAGCAAGATTGAAGAGATGCTCGATAGGGTTCTTGAGGCACAGAAGCGAATGACAGTGAACTTCAATGGGAAGATAGATTCTGTCTACACCAACCTAAACACAAAGTTTGAGACTTTGAGCTCTCATGTGAAGAAGATAGAGATACAGGTTGTGCAGACAGGAGATGCTATTAGGAGGCAGGAAGCTTCAATAAGAGGAGTAGGGGATGATGTGATAAAGCACCACGTGAATGCCATTATTGAGGATGACTTTTGGCAAATGGTGAAAGAAGAGAAGCTGCAAGAAGGTGATTTCGAGGTAGAAAGTTTGATGAGCTTCGGCGGGTCACATTGGTGTCGATCGACACCCACCACCGAGCATCGATCGACATACACCAACCAAGAACGATCGACAGAAGTACCAGAGTATCGATCGACAACACCTATGGAGTCTACCGCATCGTCCAATGTCGCGAAGATTCTAACTCACTAGGAGTTCTCAGCAAAACACCCACACCCGCCCAGCCCTAACAATGTCTGAATCGATCGACATGCCAACAGCAACGTCGATCGATACTCAGAAGCTAATATCGATCGACAACCATCACCTCCTATCGATCGACGAGCCCCTATCACCTACCGATTGAAGATTCCGAAGATAGATGTGGCACGACTTAACTCACTCAGGCCCAAACGTAAACCTTCAGAACAACCACCGGAGCCTGTCAGGACACCTTCAGATGATTGAAATGGACTTTTCAAAGGGTCCAATAATCAAATCATTATAGTAATTAAGATGTCAATCCATTTCTAAGAGTTTTGAATCAAGGAGAATTCAGGTTTTCAATTAAGCTAAATGCAATCAATAAGATGGGGTGATTCAATCAAACTAACAAGTTTCAAGAACAACTAACAAGCAACTTTCAATCAAATAGATAAAGGAGGAATCATGGGCACATGATTTTGCTTTCAGATGACTAAGATTTAATCTAAAATGACAAGGTTTCAATAAACAAATTCTCCTAAGTCTAGATATCAATTCTAAGCAAGTTCTCTTCCAAGATAAAAGCTCATTTACTCTCATGATCAAACATCAAATTTCTTTGGTTTGTGCCAATCAAGCAATCATTAAGAATGGATCATTCAACTTTCCTAACATCAAATCCCTTTGGTTGGGTAAGCTAAGAGCATGTTGAGTTGGCTCAGACATTTTATCGAACACCTTCCGGGTAATGAAATATCTAGAGTTCTAAACCAGAATGGCCAACTCTAGCTTAGCATTAAGATCACTCAATCAAGCAAGGAAACATATTAATTTACTCTAAACATTCTAGATCATCCTAATCATCCTAACCCATGAATCCAAAGATGACTACTCACTCATTATCATGGTAAACACTAGATCATTAATTGATCTAAGCAACATGATTAATGATCAAAGCAATCAAGTAAACACAAGAGAAATTGATCAAGATTAGATCTTTCACCTAAGGTGGCTTTTTGATTAGATAGAATACAAGATAAGATCCTAACATTAGGTTTAGAGAGTATTTATATGACTTCTAAAACCTAATGGGCTCAGTCAACAACTTGAAAAGCCCAAATAAACATAAATTTTCGATCAGAAGAAAAGACACGCCGCGGGTACAGTAGGTCGCTCCGCCAGGTCGCTCCCCATCTGGACCGGGTTAGTCACCTCTCTCCGGAACGTCGCTCAAATATGTTTGCTTCACGTCTTCAAATCGCGCGAGGGTTCATGACGTCGCTCCACCAGGTCGCTCCACATCTGGAGCGGGTTAGTTACCCCGCTGCGGGACGTCGCTCTAAATGCCATCTTCGCGTCTTCAAATCGCGCGCGGGTTCATGACGTCGCTCCACCAGGCCGCTCTACTTCTCGAAAGTTGTCGACGAGAGGTTGAGCTTGGAGCGGGTACCTCACCCTGGTGCAAGAGGTTGCACTGTCTTCGTTTCATCTGGAGCGGGCGTCGTAGGTCGCTCCCGTAGCATGCTCCGGTGCTCTGCTCCCTCAAACAACATTTTCCACTCCCTTTTTGGTCCCAAATGCTTACAAGTAACTCCAAGAACTCCAATGAACACTCCAACACCTGATAAAGACTTATGCAATGCAAAAAGGAAACTAAAATGCATAATCCCTAATCTAAATGATCAAAACATGCAAGAATGAAGAGTTAAAACAATGCAAATGTACAAGATATCAATTATGGAGATGATCCCATGGAAGAAGATAGGGTTTCTACTGGAAGAACCCTAAGGAGAATAAAGGAAAAAGTGGTGAAACATCTGAAGAGGGGGGCTAATGAAAAGGAAAAGAAAAACTTCCAAAAGAGAGTCTTCAGGATTCCTCTACATAAGCCATTCGAAGAAGCTTATTATAGCCACGGATTGTGTATGTTCTTGAGAGAAAGAAAAAGACATTAGGAGAATGTTCTGTGAAGCCAGAGAAAAGATGAAGAGAAGGATTACATTGAAGAAGAAGAGTGATCCTAGGCAATTGATAATACCATGCACAGTGCAGGGTATCGAATTCTCACATGCTTTGTGCGACACAGGAGCATAAGTCAGCATCTTACCTAGGGTTATGGCAGATCATCTAGGTCTGCAGGTGGAGCCTTCGCAGGAATTGTTCACTTTTGTGGATTGTTCACAGAAGAGCTCAGGAGGAATTGTGAGAGACCTAAAGGTGCAGATTGGTAATGCCCTAGTTCTAGTTGATGTCCATGTCTTGGACATCAAGTTAAACTGGAACTCTTCTCTACTACTT
>NC_027751.1:16145501-16147595 GCF_000695525.1 Brassica oleracea var. oleracea | reverse complement strand
TGTGGAGATGAGTACGAAACTGAATATTCAGAATTGATCGAGACTCACACAGCAACATCGATCGACAGCGGTAACCAGAAATCGACCGACATACCACATGACGAATCGGTCGATAGTAATCCAGATGACTTGGAGAATGATTACTACAACCCCACTATTAATGCTTACACAAGACAATATATGCATACAGACGAGTATGATGAAGACTTCGAGGAGGAACGAGCCATTGAGTACAGAGCCATCCTTGATGAGGAAGATAAACTCTTACATTATTCCTCTTGGAAAAGGAATGCACCATCGTTCGACATGGCAAGCTTGCCATCGATCGACACTCAACCTCAACAACGATGCCGAAAGCGAGCATCAACCAACACTGCATACTACAAAGAGACTACTCGATTGGTAGTTGGGCAGATGAACACCACCACGAGAGCTTCGCAGTAGAAACAGTAACCTACACACCAGGAGCAGATAAACTACAAGATAGCTTCATAGACGAGGAGCTACTCAACAGGCAAAAGCGCAACGATACAGATCAGATTCAAGCTGAAGCTGCTTGGGAAAGAACCCAATCGATCGACACTCGTCACCAGCAATCGATCGATAAGCTTCCTCACCAATCGATCGACATCAACAATACCACATCGATCGACAGCAATCCAATACTAAACATCACTGTAAGCGAAAAAAGATAAATTAGATAACCAATATCTAACCCAGACGAATTTGGTATTTTCAGGGACCCCAATGGTTTCGCAAAAGCAATAGACGGCCGCACACTACACATATCTCGAGAAGATATTGCAGATATCCTTCAGACAGCCAATGGAGCAGACTTCATGCATCAACGCAGCAACCACGAACAGAAGACTACAAAGGAGTTTTATGACGCAGCTAGTGGCATAGAAAACAGCTTCAAACAACGATCTCGCAATACAACCCATCCATCGATCAACATAGACGTTCCAACAGTCACCAGACAGTTCAACAGAAGAGCTTTTGACCCTTACGGTAACAGGAAATTTTACTGGGAAGAGAAAGATGAGTATGAAGTCTACAGAGATGATCGAGAATTTGCCAGAGATCTAGATGGACACACCATCCCTGTTCACAACAAGGATATCAGAAGACTTTTGGAAATAGCTTCAAAAGATGAGCCAGCCTACATATGCCTTCCTGAACATGCTAGCCAATTCACACAGACAAAGTTGGTACTAGAGATCTACATCAAGGACGAGATCAATGAGATGTTCTATGGCGTCTGTGGTGAACATGATAGGAACAAAGAAGCCTTCCAGATGAAGCTTGATGGTGTCTCCTATCCATTGAATGATAGTATAAGTTGTGTAACTACTTGCATGGAGGAGATGAAGCAAGACATAGCCAGAATTCAGAACGCGACCGACGTTGCTCGACCTCCATGATCAACAGAAGACGACCCCAATCGATCGACATCCGACAATCACCATCGATCGACACCAATCCGCCACGCCCGCACACAATTAAGTCTCAACCGGATTTCCACACCACAGAGTTACATTGTACGTCAACCAGAAGCATCAATATCGATCGATAGACGCATAAACAAATCGATCGACAACAACCATTCAGCATCGGTCGACATATATTCCAGTCTGGTATATCGTTCCTACTTGTTACATTGAGTCCTTATGATTTATTTTTCACCATAACTTTGACTGAATTTACACTGGGGACAGTGTAGTTTAAGTCTGGGGGGAGGTTTACTGATATTTATTTACTTATTAGTCTTATTAAAAATGTTTTCAAATTAAGTTATTATCGAGTCAAGAAAGGATCTTATTAGATTTTTGCTTGTTATCTAACTACTCTTTAGCACCATTTTAGATTTTCTTATTGCACATAGTACTAAAGATACTAAAGTGGATCAACCTGTCAACTACCACTCTTGCTAAGATTGTTTTGAAGGAACCAAAGCTGACCTCCAACTCTAAACCTGACACAACTGCTTGTCATGGGGCTTGGTATACATGGGATCGGATTTTTCAAACAAGTCTGGAAGGTAAAGCCTTGTGTATATAGATTTATCACCCTTTCTCTCTCTATTTTCGAAAT
>NC_027751.1:16144909-16145350 GCF_000695525.1 Brassica oleracea var. oleracea | reverse complement strand
TTGCTTCACAAATAATCCTAGGATATAGGTCAAAAAGAAGTGAACATGACTTGGTGGCAAACACCATTAAGGCTTGATTCATGGAAGCTTATCCAATCTTGGTTAATGATCTTGCATATAAGCAAATTTTTAACCAAGAGAGAAAATTAGTAGAGAGAGAGGATAGGAACTAATGTTTACCTGCAGGTCCAGATACTTGTTTGAAAATATTTGAATCCTGTGATCGATACTCCCAAGGTAAAGCCTTCACTTTTATTTTATGCTAAGAAATGAGGTTAGTAGAGGGGAATGAAAGACAAGATTATGCTAAGTTGTTGGCTAGATGAATTTGGTTGCTAAGCTAGGTATGATGTGCTTTTGTGATTAGGATTTCTTAGATGTGGATTGCAAAATTGTAGAGGTGATGATTCTAAGTTTTAAATCATGTGAGTTTCTGTTTTT
>NC_027751.1:16142371-16144810 GCF_000695525.1 Brassica oleracea var. oleracea | reverse complement strand
GTTTATAAGTGTTTTTACTAATATTTATATTATTATAGAGTCTATTTGTTATATTTTTAAGATCATGAATGTTTTGGAGATAAGTGATGATTTTGGAGCATTTTGGAGATATTTGGAGCAAGCACCCGAGATGACCATCGAGATCGACAATCAGTCGATATTAGAGAGCTAGAATCGATCGACACACAAGTCATGGTGTCGATCGATAGCTAAGCGCGCAGAAGCCCGTTTGGTCACAGCCGACTTGAAGCCCAAGATTTCACTATTTTACAAGATTGCCCCTGGCGTGTTTTACCCTAATTATATAAGCTTTGCTGCCATGTTAGAGGCAAAGTGTGCTTTCTTTGTGTTTCATTGTTTTATTGATAGATAGGAGAGAAGATCCAAAGATATAATTTGTGATTGGAACTCCATTGATATTTATCTTATTTATTCTATGAAGTTTTTATACCTAACCATTGTTATGAATTGCTTAGCCATGTCTGAGTAGTTCTCTTGTTAGATTTTAGGGTTTAAATAGGTTAGAAGGGATTAGCCCCAACTATAGATTGCTGAGCTGTGATAATCATCTTTAGAATTGTTCATTAATGTCTGTGTCTAGATTAGCTACCTAGAACTTGCCCTAGGATTGATTGATAAAAGCCATAGCTAATTCTCATCCTGAAAACATTATAATTGAACTTTGTTTCTTGCTATGAGTAAGGCCAGAGTTGATTTAGTAAGCTTAGTAAGCATTCATTCAACATGTGCATAAAGCTTAACTAGAGCGCGTCGATCGATATCACACCTGAATAATCGATCGACGGTGCAAAAGGTGTATCGATCAATACGCTCATTGGAATATCGATCGACACTTTCTATAGATCAATATAACGAGATTTGAAATCATAGATCTAGTTAATAGTCAACAAGTCAATGCTCGCAAAGGCCGAAAGACTTGTTGATCAAATAGTTGAGCTTTACATTATTATGCATGCAACTCATTAGGCATCTATATGATTATAATTCTAATTTTCCTGAATAAAAACCCTAAGTCTAGCTATTTCCTTTTTAAGCACAAAAACCCTAAAACTTGCTATTGAGCATATACTTATTCAATATAAAACTGTAATTTACTTTTAAAACTCTTAAAACATCTTGCTTAACAAATCATATTAGAATTTCTAGATTCCCTAGTTCTCTGTGAATTCGATCCGTAAATACTATAACTCGACCTCTTATCTGAGAGAGTATAAATCAATCCTTATGATAATTTGAGTGGTATCAAATCCGAGTTAGGTCCTCTTGCCAAAACTCCTCGTCGCTTCCGTATCCAATTTCGTATCTCCCGCTGAATCCCGGGATCCCATCGTCGAAGAACCACGAATAGTCGTCTGTCGCCATCGCCCCAACTCTCGTGATCATGTATTTCATGTGTCAGTTCACTCCTCATATAAGATATATAATTAGTAGAAAGTGGCACTTTTTGTAGCTAGTAAATGTAATAAAATAATATTTTTATTTATGGTACTTCAAAACAACTTATTATACTTTTCATTGCAGCTTTGTATGAAAATAAATAATAAATAACTAAAATATATATAAGGATTTTATAAGAAAATATCATATAACATAAAACTTATATATAAGTCTGTAAATGATCTTATAAAAAAATACAAATTAAATTATTATTATTTACAGTATTTATATATAATTACATCTACTTATTAACTTTATAAATATTTTTTTAAAAAATAAGTAGAAATATGTTGTCTATACATATTTATTTTTGAATTAATTAATTTTATAAAAAATAATAATACAAAAGTAAATATTAGTTTATTATAAGTTATTAAGAATTTCTACAATGTTGTGAACCACTCTTTTCTTCCATTCAAACATAGATTTTAAACTACTAGATCTGCTCTGTTAGACAAAGTTACTGGCACCACCACCGTCTCCATTATTAAATGTAATTTTGATGCTGCCTATAATGCACAATCGTCCCAGGTTACAGCAGGTTGGGTAATTCGAGATCATGATGGTGTGGTTAAATATTGGGCAATGGCTTGTCTTGGTAAAGCAATCTCACCTCTTCAAGCAGAGAGTAAAGCTTTGTTGGCAGCAGTACAGAATGTCTTTGTCTTGGGCCACAAGAATATAATAATTGAAGGTGGCTGTCAAGTATTAATCCAATGTTTATTTGGAGATCAAGTTGATTTTAGTATTGTTACGATCTGTAACGATATTAAAAATGGAGTAGTCAACTAGACAAGGTTCATTTCCGGTTTACAACAAGAGAAACTAATAAAGTTGCTCATGTTTTTGCGAAGCAATGTAATTCCAATAGTCTATTTACTTGTTCTTCTATTTATGCTCCACATTGGTTATCTAACGTGGTTTGTAATGATTACATTCACATTCATTAATAAAGTTACATTTGTCGGGGAAAAAATACTA
>NC_027751.1:16129135-16137118 GCF_000695525.1 Brassica oleracea var. oleracea | reverse complement strand
TTTGAGCTTTTAGGCCGCTAGAACTAGGTAACTCGCTGACAGCCTTTGCGGCCAAAGATTTTATGATCTCTTGTAATGAGCGCAACGCTCTCACGCGGACTCGAAATAAGATCTACTGTTTTCTCTAAACTCGTTTGTTATCTTTTCATGATTTCCGCATATATTTGGTCACTTGCCGTTGGCTCTCGCAGAGATCCGGGACCTCTGGGAAATTAGGGTTTTCCTAGTTTCCTAATTTAAACGTAAATCGACAGTGCGAATTTCGGTTCCCACAACTACTTCAGGGCAGACATCTTGCATCTTCACATTCACCAGGGGCTGGTTATGTGGAGCCTAAGCCACCATACCCTTCATGGACCATCCCACATTAAATTTCTCACACTCACAACCATATAATTCATTCTCACTTTGATTTTGAACCTGATAATAAAACTCAGCTCTATACATTTCTCGAAGAAGAAACTACCTAGAGCAGGAGAGAAACCTATATGAATAGTTCTACTACAAAAACATTCTGAAGAAAGAGCAAAGCAAAGTTCATACAACCGAGACAAAGTAGTGTATGGTTGAATCTCAGAGACATTCAGTTTCCTCATTCTATTTAATGAATAATAATTTATTCTTGGTCTTTGTAAAAGTGGGATACCATCTTTCTATGTCTTTCTTTCCAGTTTTTATTTACACATCTTTCCCGATTTCGAGGAAGAGAATTATACAAGGGCATTGCAAGTTGTATTACAACTTTTTCAGTTTCTTTTGAATTTTCGCCTCTTTAAAACTAAAGAAGAAAAAGAGGCAAAATTTTTGTGTTACGTATGGAATTGTCGTTCGTGCACCTGTCCCAATGGAAGAATGTGTGATCCATTCCCCTGCAGATCATGGCCTTATCACTCGGTCCCCTGTGGCCAGCGGCGGATTTTGTATAGCAGCTCAGCTCACGTTGGTTTGCGCCTTCCGCAGGACTGGGCACATGTTAGCTGTAGGAATTATGGTACCAAAAGTGACTTCGGTTCGCCAGTTCAGGCTCAACTTCTCGCTTTACGTTAGCGGACCTATGGCTCGGGCTGGCGCTCCACGCTCTTCATTCTCTTGTATAAGTATTCCTTTGTTCAAGAGCAACATATTATTCTCTAATCACTTTATATCGCGAAGTAAAGGCACCCAAATATAAGTATGATCAATAACTAAAGTTTTAGTTTTAGTTTGGTTACTGTAATCTCATTTTTATTGCTTAGATTAAGATATGGTGTGCATTCTTTTTGTTTGGAGATTTGGAATGACACCTTTTTACTATAACTACATTGTGCTTTCAGTTAAGTGATATAAATATTTAAACTTAATCTATATCAAGTTTGGTGTCACTGTCAATCTTAGCGTTATTTTTGACAGCAAGATTTAGTCATTGCTTGAAACTAGTTCTTTTGTATATGTTTAGATAATGTAGTTTCCATTTTACATATATATGTTCCTAGAGTTTGTGTGGATTATATTGATAACTTAGCTAGAGTAGCAAAAAGGAGAGATGTTGGGTATGTAATATCATTCATGCATGTAATATATTCACTAATGAAAGAACTGAAAAGAAAAAGTGACACACTTGGAGCAATTCACCATTTCTTTTCCCTTGTATGAGTACTCGTTTATTGAAGATCAAGATACTCTCTAATCACTTTATATTGCGAAGAAGTAAGAGCACAAAAATATAGTATGATCAATAAGTCAAGCTTTTAGAGCTTGTGCTGATGATCAATGACTTAAGCCTACAAGCTTCATTCTCCATATTCACATTACCTCGTTTAGTTATCATCTCCATGTTCTTGTACAAACTCTGTTTCACTAGATTCTTCATCATCTTCTTACCTTCTTCCCCCGACCTCGGGCTCATTGGAGATCCCATCCCGGAACTCACACGACTCGTTTGTGGACCTGAGTGAGGACCCATTCGTACATTCCTCCCGTCCTTGAACCACTGCAAAAGTTTCACTGCCCTCTTCTGAACCAGAGTGCTTCCAAGTAAGGTCACTTCAAGAAGGACCGGTACAATCCCTGCCTTAGCCATTTTCTCGCGCTGGCTCCAACTCTGATGTGCTAATACCATTAAGATATAAGCCGAGTATTCTTGGCATTTCGGTTTATCTTCCCATGTTAGAATCTCTATCAAACTTTTGGGCACAGTCAAACATTCCTCCATTGCCTTTTTACCCATTTGAGTCACAACCAATTGCCCTAGACTTGCTAACGCCTTCTCGGCCAAGTCTTTTACCAACATTAGGCTTATTAGTGTCTGCACTGCCCCATTTATGACCAACGGTGCTATGTTTTCCAACACCATGCAGAGGTTGTTTATGGTGGCTAGACATATCTCTTTGCACTTCATATCTGTTGAATCTGAGTTCATCGTGTCCATCAAGAACGGTAGAATTAGCGATGAAGCTACCGGTAATTGTGCGTTTGTTAGAGACGACAATGATAGGAGAAGCTCCGCGAAGCCATGTCTTGTTGACTGGACGAGAACTTCGACATTTTTGGGTAGCTTTGAGCATATTCCGGCGTTTGCCATCAGCGCCTTGTTCCTGAAGTAAGAGAAAAATAAGACTTACATTTTTTTTGGTGAATTTTCAACAATATATTTCACACAAATATTCTGATTCTTCCCTTTAATATGTTACTCTAGAACATATATAATCTAAACACAATTTATACTTTTAAATTGATTTGTATAGTTGAGTATTAATTTCGAAAGAAGTATTACAATTACTTTTGAATTAAAAAAAAGAGCTTAGGAATTTGCTGGGTTGATTGGTTGGACCGAAGTAATTTTAGATTTAATTTTTATCTACTGTCTTAAATATCAATCTATGTTTTATCTTAGTTTTTAAAAGTACAACCGAAAAACTAAACCAACAACAAAAATACATAAAAAAAATGATTGTAAAAATTTTATTGCCTTAAACTTCATTTTTTTAGCCGTATGAAATTTTAAAATTAAATCTCTTAAAACTAAATAAAAAAATTGTACAGACTAAATTCTAAAGTAAATTTTATAGGTTTACCTTTGTGGACTCTTTTTCGATGAACCATCCATGTGAGATTTGACAGATTATTATATAAACTTATACGTATGGCATCCTATTGTTTTTCATTATAGTAGTACTAGTTAGTTTAGTTACACACGTATGTAGATTAGCCAGACGTCAGTGGAATATGATCTTCGACTTTTCTAAGATCTGATTGGTCAGAAATATTAATGGCCATTTGGAGATGTAGTAATGGCTGTCAAGTAACGTGATTTGTGTCTCGACTCTTTCGAGTACTTCCGACGCACTTGGTATTAATATTCTTAATTTTCTTTTAATTCTGTATTAAATTAACCTTCATTATTGGACTATTAATGTCACATTTATTTAATGTTTGTTTGTTAATAAGAAACAAATTGGGATACTGACTAGTATCTATAATGGACTTAGTGGATAGCCAACGATGCTTTGCAAACTCATCTACGTCTATGTTTGTATTTTCCTAAGTTACATGTGTATGTATATTATATATACTAATAATAAACACGAAAATCAGTTGCAAATAATTACCAACAAAAGGTCGTTTCAGAATCAGACATGGCTTATTATATTATGCACAAAGCATGATTCTAATTAAGTAGTATTACATATCTATAAGTGTGTGACATTTATGTAACGCTCAATACTAAATCAGAGAGAAAGAAAGGCACGTGAGGGAAACGTCGTGCATATTTAAGAGCCAAATAAAACGCCATGTGAGGGATCATTGCTATTTTTGTTATAATCATAATTCTTTATTGCATAAATCTTAAAATTCGAAAGTTTAACAAAGATTAATATTGATTGAAAAAATGAAGATGAACATTTTAGCGAACGAAGAAAATTAGGCAGTTTCGGTAAAAACTCACTCTATTAGATGATTTTGTCAAACCCATGACATATATACTCGAAAATGCCGTTTTATATATGTTTGAAACTATTTATTTTCTTTATATTTTCAACAATTAGAATCTTCTGTAACAAAGATTAACAAAACAGACAAATGCTATCCCTATATATATTGACTGAAGTTATAAGTTGTACAAACTTGTAACTAGCTAGGCATCTTTGGCAAAGAAAAAAATGTTGTAACTAGGCATGGAAAATTATCCGGATATGAAAATCGAACCGTACTAATTAGGCCCGGGCATTCGGGGTCCCAATCGGGTTTCGGTTTTGTCCAATCGGGTCTCGGTTTTTCGGGTTTATCAAAATCAGCCCCATTCGGATTATATAAAAATTCGGTTCGGGACCGGTTCGGGTTTTATCGGGTTCGGATCGGGGTTAGTAAATCTTCAAAGAACCGGTACAACCCGGTGTACTTTCGGGTTTTGGGTTCCATCCGGTTCTTCGGTTTTAAAGTACTTGATTTATACCTATTTTGTAACCAAAACATAAGTAAAATCGATTCAGAAATAAGAAAAAAACATCAAACATGATCATTCAAAGTCAAACGAAAGGTATATGTTGTTATTAATAGAAAGAAAACCAATAAATGAAATCATAAAACGAAAAATTAAGTTCTCATGAAATGAAAAAAATTATTCAATGAAAATAAAACCAAAATCTAAAAATTTCAAGCCTCAACCGCCACTTTCAACCATCAACCTTCATGTAGTAGATAGTTATTGTAGATGTTTAATAATATCTTAGTGTATTTTGGCTACATATCAGGAATTGAAATCATGTTTGGTACAAGTTCTTTTTTGGGATTTTGAATGTTTCGGGTTCTATCGGATATCCATTTAATTTCGGGTTCGGTTCGGATAATACTCATAACCCGAAATACCATAAAACAAGATCCATTCGGTATTTATGTCAGGTTCGGATCGGTTCGGATTCATTTTCATCGGATCGGGTTCGGTTCGGATTTTCGGGTTCGGTTTATTTGCCCAGCCCTAGTACTAATACCAGCAAAATTTGAATGATTCTATCTTCAAATATTTTAGGAATCCGCACAAAACCACTACGGAACCAAATGGTTACTTTAATATATAGTATATATTAAAACTGTTGTTTATAATTAGATTAGAAATAGCCAAAACAAAAAAAAACTCTAATTAAATCCAAAATTCTTAGTTATATTTACGCCAAATCTACGGAACCAAAACCCCAAATGGTTACTTTAGATTTTCAATATATAGTATATATTAAAAATGTTGTTTATAATTTGATTAGAAATAGCCAAAACATAAAAACTCTAATTAAATCCAAAATTCTTAGTTATATTTAAGCCAAATATTTTCAAAAATAAAATTTTGAAGTTATATTTTCAAAATTAAGCAATTTTTTTAGAAGATAACCATTTTCTTTTATATTTTGGTTTTTGGATATTCAGATATTTATGGGTTGTTTATATCTATGGGTTATTTGGTTTGATTTTTTGGATAATTTAAATACTTTGAGTACTTTTGATTGTTTGGGTACAATAGTAACCAAAACGGACCTGGACTTAATAATCGGACGACAGCCATACTGATTTTCAAAATAAACTTTTTGTAAAATAAAAAAAATGAATTACCTGAAACTGAATAAATCGAACCCGAACCAAAACCAAAACCCAAATGGTCATGCGTAGTTGTAACCACTTACAGTAACTTTAAGGGAATTTCTCTAACTTTAAACATCTTCGAAAATTCATATATATATAGCCAAATACGTAAATCCAGTATTTCAAGTCATCATTGGATTGGAAAAAAAGAAGTCATCATTGGACAAAGGTAAAAATGCAACTTGGTTGAAAAATCAAAGCATGACGCCTAATCTTAATCTTTATATATGAAGACACAAGAGAATAATTTGATAATTACCAAACACACACAAAAATCGAAAATATTGATAATACTCTCTCTCTTGAGCTCACCTAAATTAACAATTACTTAAAGCCAAGTATCAACATTGTACAACTTACAACGATTGTGATATCAAAGATGACATGCATCGACTTATATGAATCTCGACTCATTAGTGAAATAATTTTATTAAAGAACAAAAAAAAAAGAACTTACGTGTTAGTTCCATGAGAAAGCTGAATAAGAGCCCTGACGGCAGCTATCTGCTGACCAGCGATATCAGAACCGACCATAGAAACAAGAACCTGAAGAACACCGAGCTCAGCCATGAGTTTCCTAGTATTCTTGTCTTCTCTAGCAAGTTTCTCAATCTCGATGGCAGCTTTCTCCTTCTCTTCCAATCTTCCAAAATGAAGCTTCTTCACAGTTTTCTGCAAGACAACCTCCTCGTTCTGATCTTCGGGTGGTTTAGATATTATTTCCGGAGTCGCAACAACATTCTCTGAATCATGTTGGGCACTTGATATCTCAGGTGAGCTTTGATGGTGTCGTTTGCGGGAGGATGTTTTGGATTTCAAAAGCGAACGAATCCTGGTGAAGAAGTGGAGCTTCATGTATTGTAGTTGCCAAACTGAAGAAGAAGATGATTGTGTTCGAGAGGAAGACATGATAGATAGATGATGTGATGTGATGTTCCTTTTAGTGGACTTTGCTATGTCTTTGATATTTGTCCAACTTTAGGTATTTATGGGGCCAATATGGTATTTGCCTAATGCCGGTAAGATTTTAGAAAAGTATTATTAAAAACCAAGTGATGTAAGTTTTGCATTACATCATCTTAGCAGAAAAAAGAGTTATGTATTACATAACCAACGATGTCTACTATATACTTCATGTGTCCTACAGTCCGTAGGCTGCAACTAATAAACATTTTTATCTCATGCAATAATTTGATTAGCCGAATAAAGTAAACGCATGATCTAACCATATAGGATAAGTGATGATATGAGCAAAACAGATTTCGTTTTGATCCTCTCTAAGAGATCCGTCTTGGGTTCCTCTCTCGCTGTTGTTGAATGAGAGTGAGATTTCGGAAGTGCTCCTAGGCCTAATTTTCCTTTATTTTCAATGAATGATGTAGCAGTCATGAGCTGATTTTTAACATCCACCTTATTAGTAACAATGATTTATTATATGAAATAGCAATAAAATTTGTAGAGCATAAGTTCTTGACAACTCCAAAAGTTTCTGAAACTGTACTTTCCCATTTGTTCACTTCATGCATAATTTTCTATATATTTCCTATATGGTATGCTTATTAACGAATTTATTTATAGTCGATCGTGTGTCGACAAATTTTTAGATGCAAAACGGTAGATCATCGTCTGATTATACACCTCCATCACTTTTAAGTAGGCCTGGGCATAATATCCGAAACCCGAACCCGAACCCGAACCCGACCCGAAAAATGGATATCGGTTCGGTTTGATATTTTGGGAAATACCCGATCGGTTTTGATTTGGTGATATTTCGGTTATCGGGGTCGGTTCGGTTTAATCCGAAATCAAACAGTTAACCCGAAATAACCAGACTTATGTATACATATAGTAATATATATGTATATACTCTCCTTTAAACCAAAACACGCGTAACATTAATTGTTTATGTTTCCAAGTTTTGCTTTTCTCACGCTAGGCGATTCCTCGTCTTCTTAATCTTGAGAAAACTCTAATTCCATATAAATCAAAGAGAGTTGATCGAAGGGACTCATGTTTCAAAA
The DNA here is from genome assembly GCF_000695525.1 of Brassica oleracea var. oleracea. Classification (NCBI taxonomy): domain Eukaryota; kingdom Viridiplantae; phylum Streptophyta; class Magnoliopsida; order Brassicales; family Brassicaceae; genus Brassica; species Brassica oleracea. Next base: position 16,129,490 of record NC_027751.1, on the reverse strand, counting down.
CCGAAATTGGGAATTCTCTATATCTCCACCATCTGCGATTTCTCGAAATCGCTCTCAGGTATGTCTCCATTTGTTCTGTTTTGCGATTTAAGGGTTATGTAGGGTTTCGTGTAGTTGATGATGGTTTACGGTTCTATTTAACCAGTTTGTGTCTGTGATGATTGTTTAGTGTTCCAATTACTTCAATTTGACTTGTCTGAGATGGATAATTGTCTGATAATGGTTCCATTTAAGCTGTCACAGATGGATTCTTCATCAACTCCAAACCGAGTTTCGTTTGACAACAACAAAGACGTAGAGGACGAAGAAGAACAAGAATTGGCTACTCCAGATAGTAGAGGCAAACGTAAAGAAT
>NC_027751.1:16126593-16127933 GCF_000695525.1 Brassica oleracea var. oleracea | reverse complement strand
GGATGAGCTGGATATATACTTGAAAGAAGGAGTTGAGAATCCAGATATGATGGCTGGTGTAGAGTATGATGTGCTCTCGTTTTGGAAGCGAAATTGTACCAAGTTCCCAATTTTGTCACGGATTGCAAAGGATGTCCTTGCAATGCAGGTTTCTTCTGTTGCATCCGAGAGTGCCTTCAGTACGGGTGGAAGGATCATAAGCCCATCTCGAAGTTGTCTTACTCACTTCATGATTGAGGTATTGATGTGTACTGAACAATGGCTTAAGCAAGACATTTCTTGCGAGTCAAGAGTGCTTACTAATGCAGAAATCATTGAAGACATTGAAGAACAAGAAAAGATTGAGAGAGGTATGTCATCTCTCTTGTAACTTTTAGATTTAAATTTTTTTTCTTTACTGATTTGATTTGTTCTGTCTTGCATCAGAATTTGCTATATGACATCAAGAGCCTCTTCGTTTCTAAGGTATTGCACTAAACACCTTTTGGTTTATAATGATTTGCTTCTGTTTCAGTTTTTTTAGCTTAACATTTACGTTTTTCTTTTGGCAGGAGTAGAACGTTCCACATCATGATTGTCAAGTACTCCTAAGCTCAAGATTGTTCCAATGTCTCTCATTTACGTGTGTGTGTTTCAGTTTATGTTTGTTGTTTCTTTTAAGTCTTCTGCTTCAAAACTTTTAAATGTTGCTATTTTCAGTGTTGATGCGTTTTAGGATGTTGCTATTTTCTGTTTTAAAAACCTTTGCATTCAGTTTCACACATTCAGTTATGTGTTTCTTTTTATTTATTGTTTTTTTTGTCTTTTACTTCGGTATAACCCGAACCGATCCAAAAAAATCCGAACCCAAATAATATATGGTTACTTTATGGGTTTTCAAATGTGATACAAAACCGACCCGAAACCGAGGTGTTATATCCGATCCCGACCCGTAGTTAGAAAATTACTAGAATGGGACCTATGAGGTGATATATAAAAAACCGAAATCCGAAATATCCGATCCGAACGCCAACGGGTGCCCGAACGCCCAGGCCTACTTTTAAGTATTGTAAATGTTGGGTTCCTTCTAGATGGAAGAAACCCATTAGGTTTGGTTGGTGATAACCAAACTTGGAAGTTGGGCCATTGGTATTAGTCCATGAGATTAGTATTGGGCCTTGGAGGTTTTTAGGGTTAGAGAGACACATATATATAGTCTCTTGACCTAATTTTTATGTAGAGACTTACAAGAATCAAAAAGACAAAAGAGAGCAAAGAGGAAAAGAGGCAGAATTTCGTCTGGGTCTGTCAAGGCAGATTTGGAGGGTCAAAAGGATCCTGATCGGGCTGATATTTTGTGG
>NC_027751.1:16126054-16126483 GCF_000695525.1 Brassica oleracea var. oleracea | reverse complement strand
TGTCTTGAGTGTTTGGTAAATCCGACGGTGAGATCTTTTCTGATTGAGCTAAAATTTGTCAGAGGTATTGTTGACTGGTTTATCTTGGATTTGTACGATGGGATTAGTCTCTGGTTGCAGGAATCCTTGTGAGATGAGGTCGTTTGGTTGCTGCTGGTTTTGAAGCTTTGTGTTGCTCTCTTGTTGTTGTTGTTCTTGTGTTGGAGGTAGCTCTTTGTAGCTTGAGTCTCTGTTCTGTTCAGGTTGTTGAACAGGGAGGACGTGGTTGTACTCACATACATTTATATAGTGGATTGTTGAGAGAACTACGGTCCCGCGGTTTTTCCTTCTCACATCGAGGAGGTTTTCCACGTAAAAAGTGCTTGTCTCATTTAGTTATTGCTTATACTATATCCTGCTATCGTCGAAGTATTTTTCCTCACAGGTTCT
>NC_027751.1:16125572-16126011 GCF_000695525.1 Brassica oleracea var. oleracea | reverse complement strand
CTTTCCCCAACAGAGTGGTATCAGAGCTTCTGATTTTAGAGCTTTGGTTTTGAAAACTTTGGGTTGTTATTTGCTTGTGAGAATGATGGAAAATACGAGCAGGATGATAAGCTTGAATGGTGATAACTATCATCTATAGAAGGGCAAGATGGAGGATCTGCTCTTTGTTAAAGAATTCCATATTCCAGTCTTCGAGGAGAAGAAACCTGAGAAGAAGACGGATGAAGAGTGGAAGCTGCTGCATCGCAAAGTGTGTGGGTTGATAAGGCAGTGGGTAGATGATAATGTGTTGCATCATATTGAGATTGAGACGGATGCTCGTTCTTTGTGGAAGAAACTGGAGCAGTTGTATGCTAGGAAGACCGGAAACAACAAGATGTACATGTCAAGAAGTTGATGAGCTGAGGTATCAGGAGGGAACTCCGATGACGGATCACTT
>NC_027751.1:16124411-16125413 GCF_000695525.1 Brassica oleracea var. oleracea | reverse complement strand
GGATTCAGTGAAGAACAGTGTTCTTAATGAGGAAGCAAGAAGACAGTTAACAGTTCGCGTTCAGATGTTTTTGTTACTGAGTCAAGGGGGAGGAGTTCGAGTAGAGATCCCAAGAAGGACAAGAACAGGAGCAGGAGCAAATCTAATAAATTTGCTAATATGGAGTGCTATTTATGTCACAAGAAATGGCACATGAAGAAGGATTGCTGGAAGTTGAAAAACAAGCAGCAAGGTAATCAAGAAGAAAAGGTGGATCGGGTGACTGTCACTGAAGATCAGTTTCTCATTCTTCTTGAGGGTGATGCCATTAATGTCGCATGCCAAGACACCAGTTGGGTGATTGATGGTGGAGCTACTACTCATGCAACATCACAGCGGGATTTGTTTTCTACTTATACTACGGGTAATTATGGTTCCGTGAAGATGAGAAATGATGCGATGGCTCAGGTTGCTGGCATTGGCAATATATGCTTGGAGACTAGTCTTGGGACTAGGTTGGTGCTTAAGGATGTTAAGCATGTTCTTGATATTAGGATGAATCTGATATCGACAGGAAGACTTGATGATGAAGGTTATTTCAGTTTGCACGGTGGTGGTAAATGGAAGCTCTCTCGCGGTTCTTTGATTGTGGCTCGAGGTGAGAAGTCTTCATCCTTCTATTGGATGCAAGCTAAGGTCTCCAAAGACGCTGTTAATGCGGTGGAGAATGATGGTGTCATGGGGTTATGGCATAAGAGACTCGGTCACATGAGTGAGAAGGGAATGTTTGTGTCGTCTAAGAATGAGGTGATTCCAAGAATCTCTGGTTTGCACCTGCAGAAGTGTTCGCATTGCTTTGCGGGAAAACAACACAGGGTGTCTTTCAAGTCTTTTGCGCCTTCTAGGAAACCCAAGGTAATGGATTTGGTACATTCAGATGTGTGTGGTCTAGTGAGGACAAGATCTCTTGGCGGCGCATCATATTTTGTGACTTTCATTGATGATCATTCAAGGAAGTTGTGG
>NC_027751.1:16123979-16124309 GCF_000695525.1 Brassica oleracea var. oleracea | reverse complement strand
GATAATGGTGGAGAGTATTCTGGACCATTTGATGCTTATTGCAAAGAACATGGAATAAGACATCAGTTCACGCCACCTAAGACTCCACAGTTGAATGGGTTGGCTGAAAGGATGAACATGACGATTGTCGAGAGGATGAGATGTTTGATCTCACAGTCAGGCTTATCGATGACTTTCTGGGGAGAATCTTTGAACACGGTGGTTCATGTGCTGAATTTGTCACCGAATGCTCCACTGGATGGTGATATTCCAGAGAGGGTTTGGACTGGTAAGGATGTTTCTTACAGTCACTTGAGAGTCTTTGGGTGTAAGGCATTTGTTATTATTCCG
>NC_027751.1:16107294-16123876 GCF_000695525.1 Brassica oleracea var. oleracea | reverse complement strand
GATGAGTTCGGGTACAGATTTTATGATCCCGTTGAAAGGAAGCTCGTAAGGAGCAGAGATGTTGTGTTCATGAAAGATCAAATGATTAAGGTCATTGACAAGTCCAAAATTCCAGCTCAGGTTTATGAGAGTTTGATTGATTTAGAGGCTACTCCTTCTACATCGGTCCACGGTGAGGTTGAGGTTGAGGTTCAGGATAATACACCTAGTGCAGATGCTCCCGCACATGAAGATGGTAGTGGTGATCATGGTGACGATCATGGTGAGACACCAGCTGCTGAGAACCAACCTATTGTTGTAAGAAGATTTGAGAAAGGTCTTAAACCGTCGACAATGTATGATCCTAGTGAGTATGTTTAGCTTAATGATGGGGGAGAGCCGGAAAGCTATGATGAAGCTTTGGAGGATGAACACAAGGATATGTGGTTTGGAGCCATGGATGAGGAGATGGATTCTTTTGAGGAGAACCATACTTTTGAGTTGGCGGAATTTCCTAAGGGTAAGAAGGCTCTGCTTAATAAGTGGGTGTACAGGATTAAGCATGAGGATGACAATTTGCCACCTCGACACAAGGCTAGATTGGTTGTGAAAGGCTACAGCCAAAAGAAGGGAATTGATTATGATGAAATCTTTTCTCCTGTTGTGAAGATGTCATCCATTTGGGTTGTGCTTGGATTGGCAGCGAGTCTTGATCTAGAGGTTGAGCAAATGGATGTGAAGACTGCTTTCCTTCATGGTGATTTGGAGGAAGAGATCTACATGGAACAACCGAAAGGTTATGTGAAAAAGGGAAAAGAAAATTTGGTTTGCCGCTTGAAGAAAAGCCTTTATGGATTGAAGCAAGCACCAAGAAAGTGGCACATGAAGTTCAAGTCTGCTATGGGGGAGCATGGTTATGCTGAGACTGATTCAGACCATTGTGTATTTGTGAAGGTGTTTGGTGAGGATGATTTTATCATCTTGTTGTTGTATGTCGATGATATGTTGATTGTGGACAGGAACATGGACAAAATTAAGGAGCTGAAAGAGCAGCTCAGTGAGTCCTTTGCCATGAAAGATATGGGTCCAGCGAAACAAATTCTCGGTATCAGAATTGTTCGAGACAGAGGTGAGAAGCTGATTCACTTGTCTCAGGAGAAGTACATTGAAAAAGTACTTAAGCGGTTTCCCATGGACAAGTCTAAAGTGTTGATTACTCCTATTCCTCCACACTTAAAACTGAGCAGTCAACAAAGTCCGAAGACATATGCGGAGAAAGAAGATATGGCGAAGGTTCCATATGCTTCGGCAGTGGGTAGTTTGATGTATGTCATGGTCTATACAAGACCGGATTTAGCTTACGCCGTTGGAGTTGTCAGCAGGTTTATCTCCAATCCAGTAAGAGAACATTGGAATGCTGTGAAGTGGATTTGAGATATCTCGGAGGGACTTCTGATCTGAAGATTACATTTGGGGGTAAGAAGCCTTTACTGGTCAGTTTCACTGATTCTGACATGTCTGGAGATGTTGATTCTAGCAAGTCTACTTCGGGTTACTTGGTAACATTTGCGGGTGGAGCTGTGGCATGGCAGTCGAGGCTGCAAAAGTGCATTGCACTATCTACCACTGAGGCAGAGTTCATTGCTGCAACTGAAGCTTGTAAAGAGTTGTTGTGGATGAAGAACTTCTGTGAAGAGATCGGTTTCAAGCAAGAAAAGTATGTGTTGTTTGTGATAGTCAAAGCGCCATCTGTCTCGGGAAGAACTCTACATTTCATTCGAAATCAAAACACATTCAGAGGAGGTATCATTGGATACGAGATGTGGTTGCTTCTAAGGAAGTGGAACTTGAGAAAGTTCATACGGATAATAATGGAGCTGATATGATGCCAAAGTCTTTGCCGAGGGGAAAGCTTGAAGTATGCCGAGGGATAGCTGGAATGGATGTTTCCTCCACCTAGTCGGAGGGGGAGTTTGTTGGGTTCCTTCTAGATGGAGGAAACCCATTGGGTTTGGTTGGTGATAACCAAACTTGGAAGTTGGGCCATTGGTATTAGTCCATGAGATTAGTATTGGGCCTTGGAGGTTCTTAGGGTTAGTGAGACACATATATATAGTCTCTTGACCTAATTTTTATGTAGAGAATTACAAGAATCAAAAAGACAAAAGAGAGAAAAGAGGGAAGGATGCAGAATTTTGTCTGAGTCTGTCAAGGCAGATTTGGAGGGTCAAACGGATCCTGATCGGGCTGATATTTTGTGGAAAGCTTCTTAAGTCAGTGGGTTAAAGGTTTACCTGAAGGGATTTGGATTTCAACGGTTGGATCTTCTGTTGTCTGAGTTTTAGTGAAGCTGGTCGTCACAGTTCTTCAGCAGTGCTGTCTTGAGTGTTTGGTAAATCCGACGGTGAGATCTTCTCTGATTGAGCTGCAATTTGGCAGAAGTATTGTTGACTAGTTTATCTTGGATTTGTACGGTGGGATTAGTCTCTGGTTGCCGGAATCCTTGTGAGATGAGGTCGTTTGGTTGCTGCTGGTTTTGAAGCTTTGTGTTGCTCTCTTGTTGTTGGTGTTCTTGTGTTGGAAGTAGCTCTTTGTAGCTTGAGTCTCTATTCTGTTCAGGTTGTTGAACAGGGAGGACGTGGTTGTACGCACATACATTTATATAGTAGATTGTTGAGTGGACTACGGTCTCGTGGTTTTTCCTTCTCACATCGAGGAGGTTTTCCACGTAAAAAATGCTTGTCTCATTTAGTTATTGCTTATACTATATCATGTTATCGTCGAAGTATTTTTCCTCACAGGTTCTCACAAGATCAGGGGAACACGACCGTTACATTCAGTTGCGCTTCGTGCCCGCTTTCCCCAACAGTAAAGAGCTTTTTAGTTTTCAACGAAAGATTCAAAGAAAACGAATTATAATAACGACCTTTCATCAGCTCTCGTGGTCTTTTGAAAAGAGAGTAGCCACCAGAGATTCGATCCAGAACAAATGGGTTTAACAACTAGTAACTTTTATCAAAAATATTACATTAATTTGGATTAAATTAAGTGAAGAAAGAATATTATGGAAGAGAGAAAGGGGGGCACAAGCGAGGAGACAGCATAGTGCACATGCACATGAACAGTTTTGTCTCTTCTAAATCTCTCCCTCAGGTTACAGCACAGATCAACCTTTAGCTTCATTGAAAAACTAAAACTAATACTCTCTTTTAATTTCTATTTGTCTCATTAATTAACACGTTCATGCGTGTCAGATCCAGCTTAACCTCGTTACGACCAATGGCAGCCACTCTTCTTGTTTAGAAAACCGCGCATTCAGTAAATCTCACAACTTCGAAAATTAATCTAAATTAAGTTAGGCGAAAACAAATATCTAGCAACCATAAAGTTCAATTAGATGACCATAAACTAGTCTACTTTCAGAAAACAATTCTCGGTTACCTTATCTGCTTTATCTGAAAAAAAGTAAGGATTATGGCAATCACCCTACTTCAAAAGAATTTCAGTTTTTCATAATCAGATAACTTTTGGACGAAAGTCAAATTGGGTTGAAGACTAGACTGGTCAATGTTTCTTCTTCAGAAATTTGACTTTTCATATAAGTATTTTAAAACAATGCAGTGATCAACAATCGTAGTGAATCGGACCTAATCTAATATTTCAACTATTTGGACTACTAAATCACCACGATTATTGATATTCCTTTAGTTGCAATTTATTTTAGATAAGTAGTGAACGGACGGTTTAATTCCTCTATCCAAACCCAAGAAAAGCTTTTCACAATTTAATAATTTATTTATGTTTATACGTAGCTAAGAGCATCTGTAAGGGGGATCTTCGAAGAGTTTTTAGTTTAATTAGGGATTAAAGAAAAAGAAAAAACCAATTACCAGAAACAACGTATCTTAAAATAAACAAAAGCAATGAACTTGTTTTTTGGAAGTTCACTGCACTGAACCCGGATCATCACTGTAGCGCGGGCCCCACGACACGTGGCGGTCCACGATTAGTCTGGTTAATAAATTTTTTTTTTTTTTTTAAAAAACAAAAATTAAACAGAAAAAAAATAATAATAAAAAAATATTTTGTGAAACTTTTGATGGGTTCATTAACGCTGATGCTCTAAGATACGCCTCTTGATGCCACGCTTCGCTTTTAGATAATTTTTTCTCCCTCTTCCTTGCCCCGTCGCGTCGAGACGAAGAACCACGCTTTCTCTGAGGTTTCCTAATCGGAAATGGAGATCGATTCCGTCGCAGCTGGAGGAGCTCTTAAACCAGATGGAGATCGATTCCGTCGAGACGAAGAACCCCGCTTTTGATAGGCGTGGGCGATTACAGATGCAAAGAGGCAAGGTTTAATCCCCTCCGCCCTTAAACCAGGAGGAGCTCTCCGATTTAATCCCCGGCGCCGTCCGCTTCACCTTCCTATCACTTGCTCTGTCTCTCCATCAAACGCTGAACCATCCTCCGGTAGTTTTAGTGTTTTGAGCTTAAAGTTTGTCACTTTGAATTGAAAAAGATAAGAAAATGATTGATTGTGAGACTGTTAAACTTAAAGGACAAAGCTTTCTTATGTCTGTAGTCTGACAATAGAGTTTCAAGGACTTAGCTTCTATCTTTTGATTGGTTCTCTAAAGGAAATCGCTTTTTTTTGTTTGGATGATTGAGGTGAAGAAGACGTTGGTGAGGAGGAATGACGTGAGGAATATAGCAATTGTAGCTCATGTTGATCATGGCAAAACTACTTTGGTTGTTCTATGCTTAGGCAAGCTAAGGCAAGGAGCAAAGTTAGTGTTGAAGCTAGGGCATTGCAAAGACTGGGAGAGGTATCAGTACAAGAGCTTCGAGCTCAACATCGTCGTCTCGCAGGCGTGTTTAGCTGGCGTCTCTCTTCTTTGCGTTTCTCATAACGTGAGAAAGCATGGGATTCGAAAGTTTTTCTTCGTTGATCAGCTCAGTGGTCGTATGGGACGGCTCAAGGCTCAGTATATTCAGCAAATCTCGGTGATTTTTTCTATCTTTGGTTCAAAATCTCTGTGACAGATCATTAGTTGCATGAAAGTTGAAACCTTTTCTTTGGTTTTCCTTATTACAGAACTCTGTGATAGTTCATGGGTTGTCGGAAAGCTGGAACCTTTTATGTGTTTCCTTATTACAGAACTCTGTTAGATTGCTTGTACTTTTGTCGCTCCCCTGTTTTGGATTGAAAGCTGAAACTTTTTTTATGTTTTTCTTTTATTACAGAACTCTGTGAGATAAGCACATACGTTTGCGTCATTACCTTTCTAAGATAAGTCACAGGTTCCGCATCTTTCTGCTTCTACAGTTTCTGGTGTCACTGTTAGCCAGTTTACCACGCTTTTCCAGATCACTGCGTATAGCGGACGTATCACGTATATAAACAGTGGTGATTTCGCGGTGAGTCGAGCTTTAGTTTCTTCTTTGGTTTCTTGTTATACGGTGATGTTAAAAGCTTGGGATGGTTATGTTTTCAGGTCTCTGCGGTGGTCCATGTTGTTGGGATTATTTTATGTCTGCACGCAGCAACGAAGATATCTCATAGAGCTCAAGCGATAGCATCAGTTGCAAGTAAATGGCATGCCATAATGTCGTGCTCATCTACAGATACAACTCAGATAAGGACTTCTCCTAGTGGAGTTCCCTTGGAAGCCACCACGAATCCACCCATCTCCTTTCAGAATTAGGTACGCCATTGCTGAATGACACCATCTTTGATCACTTATTTGGAAAAATATTTTTGCATTCTTTGGTGTTTTTGCATATGTATACAAATGTTTTATTACATTCTTTCTTATCATCTGAACTTCTTGTTTTTTTTGTTGTGTTTCTACTTGTATTTTAAATCTATGTTTAAAATGTTATGTTTAAGAATTTAATAAATAAATTTGAAGTTTAATAAAATAATGTTTAATATTTTGTTTAAGAACCCTTAGATAAGAGACTTGCAATGGACTACACAAATATACCCGTTTCTTAAACCCACTTTTCCAACTAAAAATTATTAAAAAAAGATTAAGAACCCCTAAATGAGTATTTGGGATAATGATGCTCTAAGTGTTAACCTTTTTTTTTTGTCAACTTTAGTAAGGACCAATTTACAATTAAAAATTTCCATCTTAAAAAAATGAAGATATGCACAGTAACTCCCTCGGCTAAATGTTAACCATGCATGGCGTTTGTAGGGTTTAAAGTTGTCAACAAAATGACTTACCGTAACCCTTCGCGCCAAACATGTCTAAAGTCAGTATTAGTGCACCACTTGATATTGCATTACAACCCTTCAAAAGTTGTTCTTTGTAACCGATACCGAAATGCATCTTTCTTATTCATCAAACCAGGCCTGTTTTGGTTTCACTGTAGATGGCAAATCCTCTAACATCGGTGATGTATGCGGTCCAAGTGATGAAAGTGGCGTCTTCTCACCTCGATCTTTGTGATAACAGTGAAGCTGGAGATGGTGATGTAGAAGAATACAATCAAGAAGAAAAGCACAGTACTTTTGAAGAAAATGCCCACTAGGAAGAGGAGATCATTAAGGTGGAAGAAGAACACAACCCACCAAATGAACTGGTTTCTGATGATCAAAAGAAACAGGAAATATAAAGACAGATGTTGGAGTTGGAATTTTCTTTCCGTTTTATGTTCTTGGTAATCTATGGTGTAAGTAAGTAAGGTCTTACTGTTCGAACTACACTTTTGTGCTTTTCACATGAAAACACATTTTCGAAATATAACAGTTTCATTTTTTTCATAAAATATTTTGCAAATAAAGGTCAAAATTTCTTTTTCATTTGACATTTACATTATTCGTTAAGTAAACAACAACACACAAACGATTCATGTACTGTCATGAAAGAGCCACATCAAATTTTGCGCTGTATTTATTAGTTTGCATCAACATCAAAATCTATCAAAGATTACCGTCCGTTGTGAGAAGCACCTTGTACAAATCTGACCGGCTGTCACGGAACACCTCCCCAGCTTTGCCTCTTCGACTTGATCTTCTCAAGACTGAACTGTGACACGAGAACAGCTTCCGTTTTATCATCAGCCTCAGACACAATTTCACCTGTTGGTCCTCTCATATCACATAAGTACTGGGAAGATTTAACTTAATATATCTACTCTTCAAATTTAATTCCATATTATCTAAACTCTGAAGTTGGTCTCATTTGAAGTGATACCAGCAATGAAGGAGTTCCCATAGAAAGTGATCTGACTTTGTCCATGCTCAGTTTCAATCACTTCCTTCCCTATGCGATCCGAAGCGACTAGAGGCACCTGAACCCAAAAGTAATACCCCCCAGTCATTAGCAAAGCATTGCAGAAAAAAATCAATTAGTTATTGGGAAATAAGACTGAACCATGGAAGTACATCTTGGTAAATTACAAGAAGTAATATGGAAAAACTAGATACATGCATGTAACTGTATTATACACATATAAGACACTGATGACTATGAAAACTGAATGTGAGAAGGCCTAATCCCAACATATAGCTGAACCACAGACATTGCACCATTACTTATGTTCACAAGTGACAAAGAAAAAGCTATACAAGAAGATCTTCATTCCTACTCCAATTTTTGCAAACTTTGCCTGAAATACCTATTGACACGCAACATGAAAGTGATCAATCATTATTAACCAAACAGCAAGATATAGATAAGAAAAAGTTCTTCGTGGGGGAATGTTCTTGTCAAAACTACCTTAAAGCCAGTGTCTCCAGGATTGAATAAAACTTCTCTTGATACCCTGAAGGTTCAGAAAAGCTATTAGCAAAACATAAGTTAGAAGAAATTCGAGCTAACTCCAAACTTGACTCACCACCAGGTCCATCAGGAATATATGAATTCCTATAAATCCCAAGGTCAGTTCCATCAGCATCAATTATGGCAATTGAGTTGTAATGTGCATTATTAGCTTCCTAGAAGAAGTTTACCGATATAACTACACCCAGCTCCTTTGCCAGATTCTCCATCCTGTGTTAGTAACCCATACGAAGTAATTATCCAATCATCAAATCATAACATGTCGAAGTGATGAAAGTACAAAACACACAGCTAAAAATTATCAAAAGCCGTGACCTTGCAAATTTGCAATGGTGGGAAGGTTCTTGTAAGGCTTGGCACGCTGAAAGAAATCCTCTCTTTGAGCTTGACAAAAAGTAATATCCTTCAAAAAGTTCTTGTATTGATGTACTTTATCAATCACATAGAGGACAAATTTTCTTATTTTTATCGATTTATATTATATTTTAAATCAGTTTAATTGAAAACCAAAATCTAATTTACTAATTTAGGATCCTATTTTTAATCTACTATTAACAAGTCATAGTACGACCACTTAAAAAGTTAGTCAATATGACATATTTAATTTTCTACATTAATAATAAACCAACTATAAATCTGATTTTTTTTTTAATTATAGAAAATTCTGTTGAGAAAGAATCTTACAAAATCTTACTAAAAATTTAAATATTTTTATAAACTAACACATTAATTAATTTCGTAATTAGTAATATAATATTATTATAAATCAATATTAATTAAAATTTTATCCTAAAACAAGAAATAAAAAGTATATACTATTTTTTTATAAATTTATAATTATATTTTGTATTATATAAGAATAGAAGTAATTTATGAATTAAATATGAAAATTATATTAAATAGATAAATTAACAAAAAAAAAAATTAACTCGTAAACTATGTAATATTTTATACAAAAATAAATTTATTAACATAAGTTAAACTTTTATATCTACAACTATATGTTATCTTTTCCTTTATTTTGAAACTCTCAACTATATATTATTTTAAAAAATTTATATACAAAAAATAATGGTATATAATAACTTTTATTTCATATACTATTTAAAAATATGTTATTAGAAAACTATGAAATTTTAGTAATTCATCTAAAATATTAATGAACAATAAAATTTTAATTATAAATTCATTTTTATTTAATTATAAGAAAATCTATTGAGAAATATTTAGAAAAAATTACCAAAAGTTCAAATATTTTTTTATAAAATAATGTATTAGTGTAGTAACAAAAATAAATTCAAAATTCATGTAATCTTCCAAACTTAAAAATATTTGTGTAATTTTCCAAAGTTTTCTTGACAAAATATACAATTTTGAAAATATATAATCAAACTTAAAATGGTAATATTTTAAATTTAACAAAAGATAAAATCATAGATAATAAATAATAACTTTTTGAAATGCACCACGAAAAAATAAACTATATATGTTGTAAAAATTAAAGTAATCTAATATTTTGAAACCTTAATTAAAAAAAAACTTAATATTATAACATCCAAAAAATATCATATATCAATAAAATTTACTAAAATATTCTGATAGATGCTACTGTGCATAAAATTTACTAAAATAATATAATTATATTATTTAAACAAAACACTCTTTTACTTATAAATCCCATAAAATATTAAAATTATATATGTTTAACTATCTTTTTTTTTAAATACAACATGTAAATATAAATTATCTTAAACATAAATATTTATATAATATAAATAAATAAATAAATTTTAAAAATGTATTATATGAAAAATGTATAAATTAAAGAAAAAAAATATTTTGGAGAAGGTTCTGTATTTAATTATTTCAGATTGTTATTCTATTGTACCAACTCGAAAATATATTCGAAAGTAATAAAAATAATAACGAAGTAAAATGTATTAAACAAATCACTACATATTAATAATATCAAATAAAAATATAAACAATAATATTATCGAGTTACACAATATATAACACTAAAATGGAAATTATATATTTAAAATATTTGTAATAATATCAAATACAGTTATAAAATAAAAAAAAATATCTGCACAGATGTGCCGGTCAGAATCTAGTTTTTTTAATTAATTTACGGTAGTTATTAGTTTATAGAGTTTCTAATGTAAGCTAGTAGATTGGGTGGTTAAACACTGCTTGACAAACAAACACAAAAAAAATTGGATTTTCTAACAAAATTATGGTAAGAACAAAATCGCACATCAAAACCCTGTTTTCATAGATCTTCACCGGAAACCGCCTCCTTTTCCATCAAAACCTCTTCCACTTCTCTTCTCTTCCGGTGCTGCTAAGACCTGTGCTATCGACGAGACTCGCCTCTGGAGCGAAGTACCTGAGCCATCTTCAACCTGCCCCGCTGGATGTGTTGAATGCTCTGGTGAGATCTTAATCAGTTCACATCGTATGTTGTTGATGATTCCTGAGCTACAAACCCTCATCTTCGTTATGGAGCTCTTGTTACCAACTTTCTACGTTATGGAGTGCTAGTTACATATCTATCTATGGAGTTCTTACTGATTGGATGCAGATTTACTACAAGAAAGTGGTTTCAGATCAGTTATGTCTCCTCTACTATATAGTGTATAAAGTTAAATTGCAGAACTTTCTCTTGGATGTGGTTGCAGATATTGTTTATCGCCACTTCTTTAAAACACATTTCAGTTTTCCTTTTACCATGGCTTTTGCATAGTTGCTCTTGCGTTGCACGGTCACTTTATGGATTGGAAGATTGGACGACAGATGATGCGCTCTCTGTATTCTTCAAAGGCTCAGCAGTTAGGTACCATATTACCTTTGCTATTATGGCCATTATTAAGATTGTTCATCGCACACTAGTTGTGGTATCAATCACAGGCATTAGATCACTGATTGTGTTCAGTATGCTCTTTTGCGTCATTCCACTGCTTAGGCTTAATGTTGTTGAGATACGAGGACATCTCAGCAGTGCTTGTTGCTTACGTATAATGACTGCTTTTATTTTCTGTTTTTATGTTTTTTCGCTTGACTTTTGTAGCAGCGAATTTGTTAGCCGTGATGGCTTTTTTACCAACTTTTGTAAACAATTCCTCCTTTAGTGGAGTAGTCACTTATAAAAATCTTGTTTGGCCAAAAAAAAGAACAAAATCGAACATAAACCGCTTTATTTCGGATTGTGTGAGACGAACCGGTTCAACTCCACCTCGCCGCACTCACTCGAGGATTCATCTCTATTACCCTTGGAAAAAATATTTAAATCACTTATATCCTTAACTAATCTTCATATCTCTCATATTCATTAAAATACCTACAATTACCAAATTGGCCTCAGAATAAAGAAAATGAAATAAATACAATTTAATGAAAATTGAAAAAAAATGGAACCCGACCGTACGGTCCGATTGTGGTGAGATTTCGACGACTGCGGTTCGAGGGGATTGCGTTTGGGAAAAGGGAACCCGACCGTACGGCTCGATTGCTACCCCGACCTCATTCCGGCTCGGTCCTCCGTCGTCTTCTGCCGCTGTGTAAAAGCCAATCATATCCCCTGTCCATCGCTGGTGTATCCTCCCTCCATCCTAGAACAGGTAGGTTTTAGGGTTCCACAGCTCTTGAATGAGCTGAGAAACCAGATTGGAATGGATTAAGATGTTGCATCTTGGTATCTGAGTCCATTATGAGTTGAATTGAGTAGGAGAATGGTTTGCATTGTTCGATTCTAGTGCGCTGAATGTAGATTCAAAATCAAAACGTGTACGACAGTAGAATTAGGAAAACTAGTATTACTGATGATTGTTGTAGAACTAGTAAAACTGGTATAACTTTGAATGTATAATGGATGGTATTATATGGTTTTGGCAGGCTACAATGAGCCACAACGTCATCATACACTTCAGATGCGAAGGTGGCATGTATTGTTTAGTGTTGAAGCATGCTGTGGAGGAGATAAATCTTTCAATGGTAGAAGCACGCATATGCAAAAGGGTCGGGCTTGATGAATGTAATGTGAAGTTGAAATTGAGTTACATTCCACTGCTGGTTGGGAGTGACGAGAAATTCGTCATTTGTGATGATGATGATCTTTTTGGTTATCTTTTGTCCCTTGATAAAGACAACCGTAGTTGCATTTTGTTGGTGGAGGTCATCAAAAGGTCAGAACTCTCAAAGCAAATTTCAAGAGCGGGGAAACGAAATTATGTAGGTACGAACTATGAGGTGTGCCATTCGAATGATGATGAAATCGGAGATAAAGCCATAACTCGATATGGTGGCGACAATCAAGTTGATAAACAACACGAGTAGAAGATTGTGGCGATTGAGGAGATGTTGGAAAAAAGTGACGAAGAAGTAAATGTGGATGAAAATGTTGATGCCAACTCAAAGGCACACCACAACTACTCAAAGGTACACCAAAACTAGTTGCATCTCTATTGCATGATGATTATCCAGGGTAGATGGAACCTCTTGTTTTATTGAAAAATTTTACTCTGTTTTATTGAAAAACTTTGTACAACTATGGTGAGCTGTTTTTTTGTTTGTGTAATACTAGTATGACTTTCTGAAGTTGACTTTGAAAATCGAAATGTTTGAATTTGACTTTGTTTTATCTGTACTTTAGTACCATATAAATCTTTTTGGCAGGCTTTTGAATTTGAAATACCATATAAATCTTTTTGATCAAAAAATATTCATTCAATTAATTTCAAATAAGTCATATTTTGCTTGGACCAAACAATAGAACTGAGGTTATAGTTACAAACTAGTTCGAAGAATAAAAAAAAAATTAAAGATAGATATAGATAGTAGTTCCAAGAATCAAAAAAATTTAAAGATAGGTAGAGATACTAGTTCTAAGAATCAAAAAAATTGAAAGATAGATACAGATAGTAGTTCCAAGAATCAAAAAAATTTGAAAGATAGATAGAAATACTAGTTATAAGGATCAAAAAATTCAATTGAAAATTTGTGAGTTATCAATAATTATCGGTGGTATGAACAAAAATAGAGAAAAAGAAAAAAAAAAACTAAATTCATTTGTTTATTACTAGTATGATTTTGACTTTGAATTTGATTGTTTTATTTGTACAACTATGGAGAACTGTTTTTCTGTTTGTGTATTACTAGTATGACTTTCTGAAATTGAATTTGGAAATCAAAATGTTCGAAATTGGAAATCAGGATAAGAAATATAATCTTTAGTAGTCGAAAAAATGTTATATTCAACAGAAAAAAAAATTGTTATACTCTACAATCAAAAGAACAACCCATCACACTACATACACTTTCATGGTCATTTTGTTAACTATGTAATTGCTGAAGATTAGATTTCGCTCTAAAACTTGTATAGACACTTTTATTACGTATATCACCAATAATCATATTTTGGAATCTTATATTTTATTTTACAACTAAAGAAGTAGAATTTAATTACATGTAATACTAAAATAATTGAAAATCACCGAAATGACAACTATTTTGATATTTTGTACAACTACTATCCTGGGGATAACTAATTGTATATATTAGGCGGGTGTTTGAAAATAATTCGAAATTTTGGCGAACTTTCTAAAATTTCATGAGTCAAGGCGGGATTTTCTAGGGGAAAAAGTAGAATCCCACTTCCCACTGTCGAGTCCTCTCTCTTGTCTCCCTCTCTCTCATCTTTACTCTCTACTCTATCATCTCGTCTCTCTCCTTCTCATTCATCACACATTTCTCATCTCTCTATCACCTTTCTCTCTCATCTATCTCTCGCGAATTCCTCAATTTCTCTCAATTCCGAACAGGAAATGGATCCATGGGTTGACAAACAGGAAATGAAGGAGATGAAGAAGATGAAGAAACACTGCGACATGCTTCAGTTTATTTGCGATGCTGAGCACGGGATTCCATCTTCGTGCCCATGTGGAGGACGAATCGTCGACGAGGTTTCTACTAATCCAACAGATAAGGATTTTCTACCATGCCGAAGGTACTTCACTTGCAACCGCGTACAAGGTAATTTACATTTTCTCTACTTGCTTAACTTACTGCAATATGTCAAACTGAGTGCAACTATGTGAAACTTGCACACTTCCGTCAACCATGGGTTCTCGGAGTTCGGGAAGAGATTCGCTCCTTAAGGCAGGAGGTGGACGAAATGCTGCAGAGATTGCTTTAAGACCATGGGTTCTCGGAGTTCGGGAAGAGATTCGCTCCTTAAGGCAGGAGGTGGACGAAATGCTGCAGAGATTGCTTTAAGGAGCTTCTTACCCGTAAATGAGAAGCCTTATGTTGTTTGGATGTGTGTCTTTTGTTTATGCATTAAGCCTTATGTTGTTTGGATGTTTGTCTTTTGTTTCTGCAATAAGCCTTATGTTGTTTTGTTTGGATGTGATGCTGTATTAAGATGATGTGTTAAGACTAATTAATGTGATGTTGTGTTAAGACTACTGGTTTTCCGTAGTAATACCATAGTTTTCCTTAGTAATACTATATGGAAATGTTTCAAAAGGATCCAAAATACTTAAACATATCATACATAGCTACCAAAACACTTAAAACATATCATATCATACATAGGTTTTGGAACAAAACACTTAAACTTAAAGTAGATTCCAAGTTTTACGCAGTTTTCCGAAGCATACAACACAATAAATTAGTTAAATGCATTACTCCAAATTCATCATCCAAATTCATCCAAGTTTTAAGTAGTTTTAACTCTTTTCCTTCCCTTCCTCGTGATGCGATCCGGAGGTATGATCTTCACCTCTTTGATCTGATCTGGTACATTCCAAGAAGACATGTCGGGCACAACATAAAGTGTCCTGTCATACGCCAAAGCCCACAGTTCTGTCCAGGAGTATTTTGAGCACAGCTCATGGATATTAAGGCGGCCGCCATCAACGTTCGTAGTGAAATAGATGTAAGCTGCCAGTCCGTGCAGACAAGGAAACTTTTCATAATCCCACACCTTGCAAGTACAAGATTTTCCAACCAAGCTCGCCCAAATCATCTTTCCTGCAGTGTCAGTGATCTCGTACTTTAGCTCATCACTATTAAGCTCTCGTACATATAGTTGTTGTGCAACAACCCATAGATCGTGCAAGTAGTTCTCAACCACAGGCACCAGTCTTGTATCGATTAATCTACAAACAACAACCTTCCATTGAGTGAACCAATCAGAGAATTTCCTGACGATACAATTGATATGCCCTAAATCGGGAAGGTTCACTTTAGCTGGGTGTTGGATATGATCCGAGAAGGCAAATGCACTTCGGGAACTGAGATGAATTGAAAGGATCGTCAAGAGATGCGGAATGGCTCTTGATATACCCACGATCTAAGGCTAACCACCTAAGAAAGAATAAATGTGTTGGCTAACCACAAAACAACACACAAAGATGAATTGACTGACCACCAAATCAACAAGCCGGTTCACACCAATGAACTAGCTAAAGAACTCTCTCTCTCACTCAGAGAAGAAACGAAAATAAAATTTAAAACATAGATTGATCTTATTCATAAAAGAGTTTACATATTTATACTAGATGTGGTCAAAGAAAGACATAATTATTTGTGGGAATCACACATCTAGGAAATGAGAAATTTGACTAGAAAATAATAAATAAGTCAAATTTGCTAAGTTTGAGGTGGACTGGTCAAGGAGACCCTTCGACTACTGTCCAGGTTCATTCTGGTCATTCTGGTCCATGGTGGTAAGGATCAAGACGTGGGTTTGACGATCCGTACGGTCCAAATTCGCGAGAACTGAAGATCACCGGTTTTGTAAATTGCATAACTCTTTCATCTGAACTCCATTTGATCTGATTCTGGTTCGAGGAGTTCCGTAATTGAGTTGAGAACATTCTCCAAGTGATTTCATGCGTAGAAGCCTCGAGGTTTGGAAGATATGAGTCAAACAATGAACATATATCTTTACTGCTTCCATACTGCTTGGCTCCAATGGACTGATCCACAAACCGGGGCACATCATTCCCTTCCTCTTCAAAAAGATTTGTCCTCAAATCTGAAACATTAAAAGGAAAAGGATTATAAGCAAAAGAACCATAATGAGCACAATGCTCACCTTGAGTTCGGTCTGTTTTTTGAATGGAAGATGATCCTTCTTGGTTGGCTTGATGACCACAAATTTGTTCTTCATCTAGCCCCTCCATTGGCTCATATGTGAAGTCATCAAAAATTGGCAATGGGTCTTCCTTTTCTGGCTCGGTTTTAACGTTCTCATTCTCCAAAGTCACCAACGGTCTTTTCTTTTGACACTTGTTAGCATAATGACCGATCCTATGGCATTTAAAGCACCTGGTTGAATGATCTTTGCTTGTGGGTTTCACTGTTTTGCTTTTATTAGAAGAAAACACATTAGTTTCCAAATCAGAATTTGAAAGAGAAGAAAAATTACTTTGCTGTTTTGGTGAAGGAGAAGTGTTGGTGTTTCCCTTCTTTTTAAGTTGCCAGATAGCATAAATTGCCTTATGCAACATCTTCTCCAAACTAGCATAAGTTTGAAGCTCGTTTTGATCAAGCACTACACGGTTGCTTCTCTTGGCTTTGGTGAAGGGACGATCACCACTTCTGACCCACTTCTCATCATCATCGAACTTGTTTTGTCTCTTCCTTTGGTTTCTTTGTTTCTGCACAAAATCAAACCCAATAGAAGCAAATTGTTTCTTATTTCCAAAAATCATTTGCTCTTTTTCTAACACGGTTTTAAAAGGAAAGTAAACGTCTTGTTGTGGTTTTGATTTCTTGAGAAGTCCAAACATCCTGAAA
>NC_027751.1:16097686-16107231 GCF_000695525.1 Brassica oleracea var. oleracea | reverse complement strand
CACTGGTTCAAAGGATGATAGGCAGTCAAAATTCAGCAATCAAAACCCAAAAAAACTTTTGTGGTAAAAACAAAAGAGAAAAAAAGATGAAGAGATCGATTTTTGATATGGATATGCCTTAACTGTCCTAAGGCTGGGATTCTCTTCAGCCAACAGGGTTTCTCTTCCACCACTCCCCCTGGATTTCTCTTCAGAAGTGATTCAAGCCAAAACTTTTTTTTATCGATTTTTTTTTAATAATAGGCGATCACAAGGGAGTAAAGGAACAGCCCGGATCCAAGAAATAAAAAAAGAAAAACGTGGAGAGATGAGAAGATGAAAGATGAAAGAAAACAAACCAGCCAAAGTGGCTCTGATACCACTTGATACGCCCTAAATCGGGAAGGATCACTGTAGCTGGGTGTTGGATATGATCCGAGAAGGCAATGACACTTTTGGAACTGAGATGGATTGAAATGATCGTCAAGAGATACGGAATGGATCTTGATATACCCACGATCTAAGGCTAACCACCTAAGAAAGAATGAATGTATTGGCTAACCACAAAACAACACACAAAGATGAATTGGCTGACCACCAAATCAACAAGTCGGTTCACACCAATGAACTAGCTAAAGAACTCTTTCTCTCACTCAGAGAAGAAACGAAAATAAAATTTAAAACATAGATTGATCTTATTCATAAAAGAGTTTACATATTTATACTAGATGTGGTCAAAGAAAGACATAATTATTTGTGGGAATCACACATCTAGGAAATAAGAAATTTGACTAGAAAATAATAAATGAGTCAAAGTTGCTATGTCTGAGTTGGACTGGTCAAGGAGACCCTTCGACTACTGTCCAAGTTCATTCTGGTCATTCTGGTCCATGGTGGTAAGGATCAAGACGTGGACTTGACGATCCGTACGGCCCAAAATCGCGAGAACTGAAGATCACCGGTTTTGTAAATTGCATAACTCTTTCATCTGAACTCCATTTGATCTGATTCTTGTTTGAGGAGTTCCGTAATTGAGTTGAGAACATTCTCCAAGTGATTTCATGCGTAGAAACCTCGAGGTTTGGAAGATATGAGTCAAACAATGAACATATATCTTTACTGCTTTCAAGCTGGTTGGCTCCAATGGACTGATCCACGAACCAGGGCACATCAAAAATCCAACATTGGTATTAAGGCCCACCTCATTGCCTCTTTAAACACGCTCTTCATTGATTCCACACTGTTGCTTGTATCGAAGTTGTACCAGTCACGTGGGAAAAAAACCATTGCCCATTTGTTCTTTTCAGTATGTTCCTCCACATACTCTTACACAGCAGAAGATATTTTCTTAAATGAGCGTAAGCAGAGTTGAAGTCACCCACCGTGTAATATCTGTCCAACTCCATAAATCTATACCCGACTATATTCTTGTTGACGTTACAAGCATGCCATTTCACTTTTTCCTTCAAATGCCATAAACAATGCCCATGGTGAGCCTGTGGAAACACATTTCCTATAGTGAAGACCAGGCTCTGATTTCTTTCACTCATGAAAACTAGTTCAGAAGAGTCTGGTATAACACTTTTAAGCATCTCGAAAAACCAAGTCCAACTAGCAAAATTCTCACCATCTAGTACTGTAAACGCAAGTGGATAACTATGACCATTAGGATCTTGAGCTTTCGTGAAAACTAGAACACCACCATATCTGTTCTTCAGCCATGTCGCATCCACAGCTATCACTTTCCTCATAAATGCAAACCCTTCAATGCAAGCTCCCAAAGCTATGAAGAGGTACTTGAATTTACTTGCATCATCCAATTTCACACTGGTTTTTGTTCCTGGATTCCTCTACCTAACTGAGTTATAGCCCTTGTGTTTATGATCCACATTTTATCTTATCATGTAGATAATTTCTTGTCAAGATTAATATTATATGATCGAACATTATATCTTTTTCATCTCGTTGTTTATTTGTATTGCTTAGAAATAATATTGGATTTATAATCCTATCGATGTGATAAGTATCCCCTTGCCTTCTCACTTGCTCTAACATGTACAAATAGCTATACATCATCTTATAGCTCTCTTCCGGACTATCAGGTATATCACTGACGTGATTGCTCATTGTATCCTGCCAAAAAAAAAAAAAACAAACACAAGAAACTGACAACAGTTATCCAAAGTTATCCACAGTTCTATCCGTTGTTCTGAATTATACAGTTATACTACAATTATCATGAACAAGATCGATCTAGGTCCAATGAGAAGTTGTCTATAAATTCTCCAATTCTACTGCCTATACATTCTCATTTCACCATTGGAATGCATTATATACCAATGCATTTCAATTGCAAATCCATTAAAACCTACTTCCAAAAGAAAGCTCAAGACGGAAACCACAACTTACGGATACGAAATGTTAGACGTTAGGTGATTGGTCTACGCAGACAACGGCGGCGGCAGTAGAGAAACTGCGGGAGAGAGGAGTGGAGGTGGAGCTGAGCTGCGGAAGAGCCGAAGGAGGAGGAGGATGAGCAATTAGAGGAAGGAGGGAGGAGCGATTAGAAATCGCGTTTGATTTTAGGGTTTGGTTGGTTTATTTCGGTTTACCCACTTAGATCCGACGGGTTATAGGATGGGTGGGTTTGACCCTGTTTTTCTTTGTAATTATCGACATTTATTCTGGTTTTATCGTATTTCATTCATTTTTCGATTTAAAAATAAATGTTAACTGAAATAGAGGTTATAACGAGCACATCGGGGGCTTTGAAAAAATGAACAAGGGGCGCTACGGACGATGCCTCCACTCACTTGTACAAATAAGCCGACGTCATAACTCATAAGCTAACGTGCGCCGTAGACGAATTGGCTCACCAGTCTCCCACCGTCCTCATCCCATTTCCCCCCGAATCCCGATCTGTAGAGAACATGGCCGTCCGAGCAACGGTGTCACGTTTCCCGATCGATTCAGACGCTCTAGAGGCGTCAGGACTCCCCTGGGGACTAACGGTGACGCCGTTCGCAGCCAAAGACGAGAACGGAATCGCGCCGGCGCGCGGATCCAACGGCCACCTTCTTCCTCGCTGCGAAAACTGCTACGCGTACTTCAACACTTACGGCGAACTCGATCAGTGGGCTTGGAACTGCTCGCTCTGCGGGACTCTCAACGGACTCCCTTCCGATGCGATCGCTCGTTACTCTAATCCACACTCTATCCCCGAAATGAGTTCCTCCTTCATTGATCTCGAGTTGCCTTGTTGGTTTTCTACATCGCTCGATCCTTTTGGTTTTGATTTGTCTCTTGTTTTTTGATTAATTTGTTTGTGTGTTTTCTAGTGGATGGATCGGAGGAAGAGATGACTCAAGCTAGGCCTGTCTATGTTGCGGCGATTGATCTCTCGTGTAAGCCTTCTTCCTTCTCGATTCTGTTGGTTGGTCTAGAATCTAGATTGTAGTTGAATTGCGCCTTGGTGAATTTTTGCATTGTGGTTTTTGAAATCAATGTGTGTTTTGTCAACAATCTTGATTGAATGTGCTCTGGATCGGTGATTCTAGCTTGAATTTGTATGTTTTCTGTTGTTCTAATGGAGCTTTGGCTTCGACAAGTTTACGTTTGCATCCAAGACTCTCATTCTTGTGTATATCGTTTCCGTGCACGAAAGAACAATTGACATGTTATTTCTTCAATAACATCTATTTTTATTCAGTTTTTATATGTTGCTGATGTCTGATATGTGTATTAGTATCATCTTCTGGCTTAAGTTCACACCTTTATGTTTCTCATTGTTGCTTATTCTCAACCTGCAGCTTCTGAGGAATTTTTGGAGCTAACAAAAAGTTCATTGCTAGCTGCTTTGGAAGGTCATTTCATTCAATATATTTTAAACAGGAGTTGAACTGTTTCTTCTGTGTGACCGTCTTCTTAGGGTGAATTTTTTTTTTCCTTTTTGCAGCTCTAAGTCCAGGGTCTCTTTTTGGTCTTGCCACATTCAGCCACAAAATAGGACTTTATGATGTTCAAGGACCTGTACCAGTTGTAAAGAATGTATTTATCCCACCTGATGCGGAGAGCAAACTACCACTAGAACTTGAGGATGCCATGCCTTTGTTACAGTTTTTGGCTCCGGTATATTGTGATTTTAGAAACATCTCCTTTCCTGTTTCCTACTCACTTTGTCATTCAGGGTGATTGTTGGACTAACGTTGCTAGGAATATCCGTAGAGAGACTATTTTTTACCTTTTACACTTACCTGCAGGTGGAAACTTGCAAGGATCGTATTGCTGCTGCTCTTGAGACACTCAGACCGATAACTTCTTGGGAGAGGTCATCTGGTGCAGCTCAAGGGATGGATGGTGTGTTGATGGGTGGTAGAGGCTTCGGTACAGCAATGGAAGCTCTCTTCAACTATCTAGGATCTGAATTTGGGAATACATTTGCATTAGGTATGTACAAAATATATGCATGCATGCTCATACTCTATGTTTCTCCTCATCAGGTTTGTTTCGCAGTAGGTAGTGTTTTATTGAGTTTATATAAGTGCAGCTAGGGTGTTCGCTTTCCTATCCGGTCCTCCTGATTACGGACGTGGACAGCTGGATACAAGTAGGTATGGTGAACAATACGCAAGTAAAAGAGTTGATGCTGATCGTGCTCTGCTTCCGGAGCAAACGCCGTTCTATAAAGACTTAGTAAGTCGTACTTCAATACTCGTAAAGATAGGTATATTTTGAGCTTCGAACTGACGGCTCTTTTACAGGCCACCATTGCTGTCCAATCAGGTGTATGCGTAGACGTGTTTGCCGTTACAAATGAGTACACAGATTTAGCATCCCTGAAGTTCCTTAGCATCGAAAGTGGAGGATCGTTGTTTTTGTATTCCAGCACCGATGACTCAACTCTTCCCCAAGACATGTTAGCCTTATATATATTTCCACTTTTATAGAAAGTAGTAGTATTGTCGTGTTTCCTTCAGGTGTTATTGAAACAACACTGCATGATGCTCTTTTGCAGGTTTCGGATGCTTAACCGGCCGTATGCTTTCAACTGCGTCTTGAGAATGAGGACGTCAACTGAATTTAAACCTCTCCATTCTGTACGTGGTTTAGTAAGAAATGAAAGTTCAAATGGTGCTATTATTTCGTTTTTCCTTCAGCTAACAGTATAGCCTTACATGCAGTTTGGTCACTTCTTTCCCGATCCACAGTACGAGAACCTTCAACATATCATATGCTGTGATTCATATGCAACATATGCTTATGACTTTGATTTTGCTGATAATACTGGATTTTCAAGGTAAACTTGACAATAATTGCTTCATGCATTCTCAAAGAAGAAAAAAGTTAGATAAACTTCTAATTATTCATTACCTTTTCCAGGCATTCTGGATACCCACCCGTGGTCCAAATTGCATTCCAGTACACAGTTGTTGTACCTCCCGAGGAACTGTCAAGCTCTGAACTGCCATCTTCAAGTAGGTATGATTAAATCCATATGTTCAAACTATTGATCAATCAGTGTACGCCAGTGGCAACCTTTAAGCTTATTTGTGAACATCAGCAACATTCATAGTCGTCTTGTATTCTTGAAATGAATCTCATACCTTGTACATGGTCAATCCTAAAGCCTGGAGTTGATAGTAAATCTCAAACTCCCCTATCCTGTTGATGACCTAATTCGTAGTATTCCGTTCAAATTCTGATCATAAATCTTGTTCCGCAGAGGCAAACACACACTTCAGAGACGACTAAGAATCAGAACCATGCAGTTTTCAGCTGCCCAGAACATCAACGAAATTTACGACAGTGGGGATCATGAAGTTGTTCTCTCATTGCTCGTTCACAAGGTTAAAAACGTCATTTCATGTTGTCAAATTCATTATCATTAACCTGCTGATTATCTATGCGATTTGTTTCTGCAGGTAATTTTAGTCTCTCTAGAGGATGGAGTCCGAGAAGGGAGGGCGTTGCTTCATGATTGGCTAGTAATCCTAACTGCACAGTACAACGATGCCTTTAACCTCGTCCAGTACAAAAACGTAAACAAGTCAATGAGTTCTCAGATTGACATCACGTTTTCACAATGTCCCCAACTTGAGCCTTTGCCTCGCTTAGTCTTTGCCTTACTCCGTAACCCTCTCCTCCGGTTCCATGAAGAAGGTGTTCATCCTGATTACAGGATCTACTTGCAATGCCTTTTCAGGTAACCTCCACTACCAATTATGAATATCTAAAAACCCAATGTTACAAATGTCAGTTTATTTTTTTTTTTTTTTTTTTTGCAGTGTGTTGGAGCCGAGTTCTCTTCATTGTGGGATATACCCATCGTTGATGTCATATTCAACACCGGATAAACAGGCGTATCCGCGCCATTCATTGAGCCGTGCAGCATTGATGACAAGTGGTAGTCCGATATTTTTCTTAGATGCGTACACCACTTTGATAGTCTTCTACTCATCAACAGCTGACCCGTCACTCCCTTTCCCTCCACCACAAGACTGTATGTTTGCTTAATCTATAATTCATTCACTTTTTTCTTTAAGGTTTGGTAGCTTATGTATATTTTGAAACTCGTTACTACAGGTTTATTGAGGAAGACCATTAATGAGGTGAAGCAAGGAAGGAGCATCACACCGAAACTGATGTTTATCCGTGGAGGACAAGACGATGCTACGGCCTTTGAGAACTATCTTATAGAAGAACAAGACGTGGACGGTAGCGGTTTTGCTAGTGCCATGGGTTTTGTGGCTTTCCTTGACGATATTTCGCAGAGTGTGGCTGAATACATGAAGTAAAATCAACAAAACGTATATACATCAAAAGGCAATGTGTCAAATGTTTCCCAGCTACAAGAGTTTTGCTCTTTTTTGTTGTAACATTTGCTTAGACAACAAAACTTTTTTTTTGCTACCTTTCACTTAGATAACTGGTAAAACTATAGTCAAATAGCAAATATTATACTAGTCTACGACATGGACATGCTAACAACAACAGTGCTACTCAAGCTTACAAGCTAATCGATTTTATCATTATAATGAGAGAACATTAGCCTGAAAACATGTTCATTGCAGAAAAGAATATGAAAAGGCCTCTCAATTTCACTCATCTTCATCATCACCCTCTTCCTCTTCGCCACTACCTTCATTCTCATCATCTTCAGCACTCCCACTCCCAGCTTCTTCCATGCTATTGTCCTCATTCCCGTTCGCATCCTCCTCCTCTTCCTCATTATTCCCATTCTCTTCGGTATTATCATCAGCATTCCCTTTTGTGTTGTCACTCTCATCCTCCTCATCATTCTTCAGATCTCCCTCATCTCGTTGGCTTTTCCTCACGCCCTTTTGCGTTGATGCTTCTTCATGTTTCCTCTTTTTCGTCTCTTTAGGCTTGGAAGCTGCTGCTGCTGCTCCACTACCACCAGCAGCCTTTTTCCCAGCGTTCTTCTTCTTAAAATCTGAGAATCAATAAAGTTAGCTCGCTTACAAAACAATGGGTACGGTCATACCTCTGACAAGAGATTCATACAAACCTAAGCATGTTTCTAATCAGAAAACCGCAAATAGGGATACTGTAATCTTCACCAGAAAAAAACTAACCATCAAGAGAAGCTTTAAGCGGCTCCAAAAATTCTGAAAATTCCATGTCTTCTAATGCCTTAAACACATCCTCAGCTTTCATTGTTTGTCTTCTTGAATCTTTACATATATCATTTGCCCTATCAATTCCAAATATAAAAAAAAAAAAAAAAACAATTTTGAGACATTCTAATCAATTCCAAAGATTTCTTCCCCTCTTATGTCAAATCAAAATACATCAATTAAAATAATATGCATAACCGAGCAGTTCAAATGAATTCGAAGGTGAATGTGATTTCGTATTGTAATAAAAAAAAAACAATTCGGAAAGTTAGGGTTTTGAGGCGTACGTGGCGGAGAGGTAGTGGATGAAGATCCGGGCACTCTCGGAGAAAGCAAGCAACGCTTCCTTGTGAATGCTCACGTCATAGTCCGGCGAACACTCTGAAAGCTTATCTTTCACCACCCGGCGCACGATAGCTAGCGGCAGCTCGTCCACCACCGCCTTCTCCGAATCCATCTTTTTCTCCGTCTCTTGTTTGCCGTCTTTCCCGCCCGCCCTTAGAATTGATTATAATAACAAATCAGATCCACCCAAATGACATAAGCTATCGGCCCATTTATATTAAAAGCCCATTTGTAATCTGCTTTTCATGAAATTACGCCATGTTATAAAAATCTACGGAGTAGATTGCCATTAACCAGGACCGGTCCAATACCTAGAAGATGGAAAGAAAACCGAAGCCTAGAGAGAGGAGAGAGAGAGCCGACTTCAAGAGAGAGAAAGGTGGCCACAAAGCTTGGAGAAAATGAAACTCTTTCCTTTTCCTATTAGATGTAATCTTTCCATTATTATGTATTAGTAGTTTTCCTAATCCTAGTGAGTTTAGGTTTTGGATATTTTACATTTATCTTTATCTTGTAATCCTTATATAAAGGAACCCTCTTGATCATTAATAAGAACACCAAAAATATTCAGTCTCTAAACTCTCTAATTACAACACGTTATCATCACGATAGACTCCAAAACCCTGAGACAAAACCTAACCTAAAATCCGTCACAAATAAACCCTAAATCAGGCGCAACTTAAAATCGATCTATCTCTCAAACCATGAGGAACCAGACAACGAGCCACATATCAAATTGAAGCTCTTGACGAGAAGAATCCATCAGCGCAAACCGTTTGTCGATCCGAGCTTAGACGCGCCCTCACTCGCAGAAACAATACACGGCGCCGTTTTGGTCTTTTGGAACCCTAATCCCGAAGAACCCTAAATTGTTCTTGCTTGCGTTCCAGCAAGCTTTGCCGTCTCAGCCTGATACGATCTTAGCTCAGACGATCTCTTACGTCCTCAAGATTGCATCCCGGACGTCCTCAGATTCACATTCGGCATCACAGCCAGCTCGCGTTCCAAAACAGACACCCGCGAACCCGATAGAAAGAAGACGCGTCCCGCTCCAACTCAGATCGCGTAGAACCCTAAACTCGTTCGCGTCTTACGCCTCCCGATCAGACGTTCAGCCTCAGCCCGTTCGCGAGAGGCGTTCACCATCCGACGAACCTGACGAACCCTAATCCTAGGCGTTCCCCGTTTGCGTCTGACGCTCTCAGGCCCAGCTCGTGTCCTCGTCTCAGCCTCAGCTTGCGCTCAGTGATATCTCATGATTTTTATAAGTTTTAGATTCATATTTTAGCTTATTATGATCATTTTAGGTTGCATTTAGGTCTTTGTGTTGTATTTGCATACTCATTTGCATATCATAGGTCTACAATCTTCAAAACCTAAAGGTAATTCGAATTCTGAAAACATGAATCGAATCTGGTTGTTTTGTAAAGATTGAAACCCTAAAATATAATCTCTAAAAGGATGAAGCCATAGGTTAAATAGATCAATCCCCTATGAGTAAATCGAAGCTATATAAGTTCGATCTAAACCATAAAATCGAGATTTGATCCATTGATCAATTAAAATCAGAACCTTGAAGGTTTT
>NC_027751.1:16096343-16097591 GCF_000695525.1 Brassica oleracea var. oleracea | reverse complement strand
GCCTAGAGCTATGATTAGGATTGTTTTAAAACTTGAATCTGAATCTTGTTTAAACTAAAATCCTAATCTCAAATTTTTAAATTCCTAATGGCCTTGAAACCCTTAATCTTGATTGATATTTCTAAAGGCCTTGAAACCTTAAATCCCTCATTACTTAAAGCTTGAAAGATTGATTTAAATAATTTACATATTGAATGAGAGTTAGGTTGATAGATTATTTAATTCTAAACCTAATAGATATGCAACTAAGAAATAGGATTGAATGCATCTAGATCCCGTTTTGTATATGGCTGTGTGGCCTAGTACATTGTTCATACTTGCGGTCTTGTGCCCTTGATTGATTAAAAGCCGTGTAGCTTAGTGAATATCAAAGTGACTGTGTGGCCTAGTATCCGGATGGTTATATAAACCGGATTGCATCATGATCTGATCCTTAAGATCGTTGTATCTTATAATGGCCGTGAGGTATAAGCATCACAATGCAAAAGCCGTATGCCCTAAGCATCATAGACATACTTATGAAATCATGTGCACTGATTATTTAAATTGGTTGCAAGAATTCTAAATCAATGAATTGATTGATAATATGATTTCAGATGCCGAGATTTGAACCCATGGATTATGTCATTCTAAATCTCTTTGGAGATAATTATCTAGAATTGGAAATGAACACTTCAATTGCCCTGAAGTCTAAAGGACTCGGGAAAGGTATCATTGAAAGAAATGATGAAATTGAAAGTGAAAAGTTAAGAGCCATTACAATAATGCGCCATCATCTCACTAAGGAACTGAGAAATCAGTATCTACATATTGAGAATCCTCGTGACCTTTGGACATAATTAAAGTCCAGATACACTGTGGTATTATTATTACCAAAGGTCAAACATGAATGGATGAGTCTCAGATTCCAAGACTTTGAGACTGTGGCCGAGTTTCACTTTGCCTTGTCCAGGATCGTGTACCGACTGAGATGTGGAGAAGAGGTAACAGATAATGATTGTCTATACAAGACATACTCCACATTCCATCCAGAAGATTTGTGGTCAAAACATATCTACATAGAAAGAGGTTCTACCACCTATAATGACCTGATCTCTTGCCTAACGGTGATTGAGAATGACAAGGTACTAAAGAGGAGCAGTGAGATGAGATACCCTGATACAAATAAGACTGATATAGATCAGGATGAATCCAAGGGAGCCGTGTCCAATATAACTCAAGGAGTGGTCGGCATGTCTATTGACTAAA